>NC_133473.1:21300750-21364049 GCF_025370935.1 Choristoneura fumiferana
ATTGCGGTTAACCGCAGCGTTTATCGCATAAAACAAAGGAGCACTTTACAGGAGGGAATGTCGCTCGGGGTTTTTACCTCTGGCGAAATCAGGCGCCGACCACGAATATGGCCGGGTCCGCCCAAAGGTGAAAACCCCGAGCGACATCATCGTCATGATGATTATGATATTGATGATGTTGATGTCACTTGGGGTTTGACCTTTGGGCGGAATCAGGCGTCGACCACAAATATGACCAGGTCAGTGGAATCAAGGCCCGGTGTTCCCACTGGCCTCAAATCCGGTATCAAGTCCGATGGTCTGTCAATAATGTAGATACTTAAAAGAATAAAACTGATTCAACTGCACCAGGTAGGCTGTAATAGCTGCATAAGTGCTACATAATTGGACAGTGCCCCTTTCATTACCCGGGACACGCGACTTCGCTGCTAGTTAAAAGTTAATGGCTTTTAATGACGTTATTTGGACAGTAGGTGAAGACAGCATTGTTTGTTAAAATTAAATGTAGTGATAGATAATGAGCCTACTAGATTACAAACTGTTAGTTTTAAAAAGCTCGTATCGTATTGTTTGAGTGAATTTAATGAACTTTCAAGGGTCATTTTGTAGATTGATTTCGAGTTGAGATACGACATCTTTCAAAGTAGTGACGCAATGCTTGTCTTTCTCTCTGTGTGCGCGTGCGTGTATGCGTGCGTTACCACGAAGGAGGCATTTTTTACAAAGTGGCAAAGATGTGCGCATTCAGCCACTTATACACTGGAAGAGATCCCTTTAAGTGATAAGTTCGCCTTTGTATGTCTTATTATTCTGTGTTCTGTTATTTTCATGTGTTTTTATGTACAAAAAAGAGTTTACAATACAATACTCATGGTGGGTACCCCATAACGGTCACCGATGTTAAATAAATGTATTTGCTTTCTTTCCTTTCTTTTCGACGACAAGGCTGGCCGCGGCGCGACGCTTGCTAGTAAAACAAAACAAACTCGCGCCGCGCCAACTTTAATCTCTCCAACTAAAACAAATCATTCGCAATTTTTCCAACTAAATACATAATTCATACAAAGATCGGTATCGCTGCGCTACCGTACTGACCGCCCCAGGCACAGATACCGGTAGAAATAATAGGCCAACTTTTATCGGCCTGAAGTCTTATCGCGGAAATACTTGCTTAAATTACATAGTGTGAGCTTTTATCTTTGCCTGGAGGCTGCTGTAATCAATAGACTTAGTTGCGAGGGTGGAAAATGGTAAGTATTGAATTTTGAATTCTGAGTCGTAATGTTGGGACATCCTGTTAAATGATTCGAGTCATAAATTATTAGGTTTACCCCACGTGTTTGCCCCGAGGAATGATATCATCTTAGTTTTTACGTTCCACTGTAGGGCACAGGGCATCTCTCAGAATGCGTGAACTCGTGAGAACTCAAAGGTGCGAGCCTGATCGCGAACCCGCCACCCTTTGCTTGAGAAGCCATAGACAAACAACTCGGCTACAGGCATTTTACGAGGAAGGAAATAGATGTGGATTTTCGAAAAATTATATACAGCCAAGGGCAAAGATATTGACACGGCCAAAGTTGCAAAAATATGTATACACGGCCTTAATGTTAAGTGCATAAAGTCGTGTATACATATTTTTGTAACTTTGGCCGTGTCGATATCTTTGCCCTTGACTGTACCTATACTAAATGAAGTTTTGCCAAATTGTAGGTCTCTGGCTCTAATGGTTTAGGCTGAATTATGATCAGGGAGCGTAACTTTAGTGCCGATGACAGACGTATGACGTCATACTAAATACAATGTTTTTATCCAGACCACTTTAATTTACTAATGTTATAATTGAAAATGCCAGATTGAACGCAGTCAATTTTCATGGGTGGTTTTGGGATTTGGAATTGCAGAAGTTTTACGCAAAGAACTATTAAAATCATTGCCATCAAAAAAAATATTACACGAATTTCTTCAGTCTCAGTAAAATATTTTATTCACATGGTATTTTAAATTTACATCACCACTAAATTAAAGAGTTATTAGTATCATTGCAGTGTTATAATTTTGTTTTAAAAACATCCCATAGGTGACTTCACGTCATAATGATGTCACCCGCACCAAAATTACGCTTCCCCTGGTCATGATGTCAAAGTATTTTCTTATAATATATTAAATATTGATTATTACGAGTATAGTTCAAACATTGTTTGAGATTTTTAGATAAATCGCTATATAATTATTAATCAAATAAAAACGAGGTCTACAACAGCGTGAACAAAAAGTTGAACCGGTTTGTAAAACAATATTTTATGGATTACTAATAACGTGAAATTATAATAAAATTACTGTATATTATACGGGAGACAAATTTAACGTGTTCTTGCCTGTTTAAAATAACTGTATATTTACAATAATTCTCATTAATTTAGATATTGTCGTTTATTTTTTAATTTTTGTCATAATTTACTTGTCTTAAATAAAATCAGAACATGCTTTTTTTTAAGGGTGGTGATTTTAGTTATTTAATAATGGTATCAGGTGCTGTCGAGGGCATAAATAAGTATATGCACGTTACCGAGGCGTTGGGAATGTGTATGCTTGACGCTGTGTATGTTTTTTTGCTCTCGACTATACTTGTATGTTAGTGTGTGTAATTATTATTTTATTTTAATATTTTTTTTTGTATTGCATATGAGTCTGTACTTGAAATAAATGAATTCACTTTACACACTCTTAACTACGCTAATTACTAACAAGCATTACGCTACATGAGCGCAAAAAAATTAAAACAACGTTAAAATCTACAAAGGCGCGTTTATCTCCCGCCGTCATACCCACAAAACATTTCCAGGCAAAAGTGGGTTATCACAGTTTACAATGGTCCCGATCTGATAGGCCAAGTGCCAGTGGACTGGGAGTTGGCACACTAGCAGATATGACTGCGAACACTGGCACTAGGGTAAGCAGGCTTTAGTACGTATAGTTTTAACGCGGGCAAGCGGCGAACTGCGAAATGACAACAAACAGTACAGTGGTAGTAGGCAAACCTTCCTCAGTTATTAAATTGATTCCTTTATTTATACAGTCATATACTCTTAGTACGTTTTGAAACCAAAGCACTAAGTAGACAAGGGCATATCAAATTATACTTACTTGTCATGATAATAAGGGTCAAAATAGTATACACCTCTAACACATATCTAGTTTCATATCAATACCAAACCTTTTTAATAAACAGCGTCGTAAGAGTTTGAATCAAATAATGTTCTATTTAATTGTCAGTGTTTGTCAGTGCCAAGGTGTAGTGGTAGGGTTGCTATAGTCACCTTTAAAAAAGATTATGTTTAGCAGGTTGGCAGTTTGATGCAGTATGTCATACTCAATTGGTAAAGCAGATTATCGCTCATACTGAGCAAAGCAAAAGAGATCTTAAGGTGACGAACCTTTTTTTACTCCGACTATACACTGTGTCTTCATCATCATCATCAGCCGGAAGACGTCCACTGATGAACATAGGCCTCCCCCTTATAACGCCACAATGAATGAATGAATGACAAATCGCCACTTGCATCCACCGCTTTCCCGCAACCCTCACGATATCCTCAGGCCACCGGGTGAGGGGCCTGCCAACGCTTCGTCATTCGGTTTGTGGTCGCCACTCGGGGACTTCTCTCCCCCAACGGCTATCTGGTTCTTCGAGCGATATGGCCCGCCCATTGCCACTTTAACTTACACAATTTTTCC
Source organism: Choristoneura fumiferana (assembly GCF_025370935.1). Classification (NCBI taxonomy): domain Eukaryota; kingdom Metazoa; phylum Arthropoda; class Insecta; order Lepidoptera; family Tortricidae; genus Choristoneura; species Choristoneura fumiferana. Next base: position 21,304,489 of record NC_133473.1, read on the forward strand.
AGCTATGTTGGTGACGAATTTCTGTATTCCGGATTCTATCGCGCAAAGAAACTCCAAGCATAGCTCTCTCCATGGCTTGTTGCGTGACTCTGAGCCTTTGCAACAGGCCAACAGTCAAGGACCACGTCTCAGAGCCATAAGTCATCACTGCCAACACACACTGGTCGAAGGGTCATCTGTGTCTTAAGGGCGGTAAATAAGGTATTACAAACGAGACTCTATTAGAAGCCCGAAATCGACATCTGAGAGCTTTAATGAGTCAATGTTCTGAATTTGAGTACCGCCCGACATACAATGTTTTTCGTCCCATTTTATAGTAAGTAAATAGGTATATATGTAAATTTGTACAGTTATTTGTAAAACAAAACCTTTATTGAAATCAAGCGCAACACAAACTGTTCAGTTTCTGCTTCTGTTGATTTAAAGCCTAGTGTGCATCAGTAAAATGCTCCAGGCAAAAGATTAATGACTTTTCCGCTTCTTCATAAATTTTAACAAAAGATTCTTAACTTCAACATTTTTTATGGACACCCGATCACGTCCCAGTCTTTTGATGTTCTAGTTTTTACTCTTTACTGTTAAGACGAGTTGCCAAATTGGATCATAGAGGGCGGTGGTTTTGATATTACCGCGAGATTTGGCTGCGGCGAAGATCCATTTTATTACGTTATCTGTGGTTTTTAATGCCGGCCAATGTTTGGATTGGTTCATAAATAGTTTGAACGCTTTGCGGTTTGATACTAACGGTTTTTTGATACCACAGCTGTCTAAGATTAAAATAGTTCTTAGCGGCTACACTCTTGGCGAGTGGTCGTGATCATCGGATATTTAACCCTCACCAACTCAACAGCTGGCAGTCTACTACAGAAAGAAAGAAAGAAAGAAAGAAAGGTTTATTTTGGCTCCATAAGTACCACCTAAAACTAAGACTAAAACTAGCACAAAAGCTATATCACTATAGCTACAGTTAGTTTCTTTCGGATTTTTTACCACGCACGGTGAAAGTTTGGAAAAAACGAGCCTACCCTACTTTATCAAAGGGCCAGCAACGTATCCGTAGCTCTACTTATGTTATGGATATCCTTGGCCGGCCGTGTTTGCTTTCCACCAGGTAACCCGAATGCTCGTTTTCATCATATAAATAAAACCGGCCAAGAGCGTGTTGGACACGCCCAAGATAGGGTTCCGTAGCCATTACGAAATGTGCGTTATAACACAATTAAAAGAGTCTTAAAATTTATAAGAAGAAGAGCGTATCTTCCCGACACACGTCCTTTTGTTGAGAAGCGCAGTTTTTCGGCAATAACTCAAAAACGGTATATCCGATCATGTTGAAACTAATTTTTGTTGAAAGTATTTATTAAGCGTAACCTTTCCATATTTTTTAGACAACGGTTTACAAGATAGAGGGGGGACACAATTTTTGCTACTTTGGGAGCGATTATTTCCGGCAATCTTCACTTAATCAAAAAAGTTTTTGAGAAACCTTACTATCTTTTCAAAAGTGCCACACGTTGAGGCAAGTTAAAAAAAAAACAATTTCTGTTACATTTATGGAGTGATTATAATTTTTTTTTTTTTTAATTTAACTACAATACTAAATAGCGGCTTTGACAAGAAATCTGTACTCCAAATTTCATTGATATACATCTTGTAGTTTTCGAGTCACAGGCATGTGACATACGGACGGACAGACAGACTTGACGAAACTATAAGGGTTCCGTTTTTGGTATTTTGGCCCCGGTACCCTAAAAAGAGGGTCAGTAGTGAAAATTCGTGACGACTTTTTTGGGAAAATAGTGAGTGCTAGCCTTCCACATCGCAGAGCTGGAGTCTGGAGTTTGTAGTTGGCAATAGAGAGCGCTGCTGCCCACTCTCACATCAGCTCCCTTGTCGCCATTTACGACAGCCACGGAAAAAGTTGGGACCACCCTATTCTAAAATCTTTTTGCTGGTGGTAGGACCTTGTGCAAGGTCCGCCCGGATTGCTACCACCATCTTGCTCGCTAATCCTGCCGTGAAACAGCAGTGCTTGCACTGTTGTGTTTCGGCGTGGAGAGTAAGACAGCCGGTGAAATTACTGGCACTTGAGGTATCCCATCTTAGGCCTCTAGGTTGGCATCGCATCTGCAATCCCCCTGGTGTTGCAGGTGTCTATGGGCGGTGGTGATCTCTTACCATCAGGAGACCCACTTGCTCGTTTGCCATCCAGTTGAATAAAAAAAAAAAAACATCACAACAATTTCATAATTGTTGTGCGACATCCTACCTATCCTACTAAATATTATAAATGTGAAAGTTTGTGAGTGAGTGTGTGTTACTTCTTCACGCTGAAACAGATGGATGGATTGGGATGAAATTTGGCAAAAAGTTAGTTTATAGCCTGGATTGAACATACGATATTTTTTATCCCGATATTCCGACGGCATAGGGATAAAGTCCTGAAATAACCACCGCTGGGCTTAGAGTCATGACATTTGGTATATGTAGGTAGCTAGACGTCTGAAATAATACATAGGCTAGGTACTTTCTATCCCGACATTCTCATGGCATAGGGATGAATCTTGAAATTTCAACTGCTGGGTTTAATGTTTTAAAATTTTGGACAGTTGTCCTTAACACAACCTCAATGAAGACTGATGTAAATTTTGGGAATTCCCAGGGAAATTTTATGAAATCCCGGAAATTCAATTGTAGCTACCAGAAGGAATCGTTTACGCGTGCGAATCCGCGGGTAATCTCTAGTGTTAAATAAAATTGCTGGATAAGCTGATTCATTGATTGATCTATACAGTGATTAGTGGCGGACTGGTGGTATGAGTAACCTTCAGTAAAAGTATTAGAATGAAAACACTATCTCCTTTTTAAGGTTCCGGAGCCAAAATGGCAAAAACCGAACCATTATAGTTTCGCCATGTCTGTCTGTCTGTCCGTCCGCAGCTTTGCTCAGGGACTATCAATGCTAGAAATCTATAATTTTGAACGAATCTAAATGTAAGCTATGCCGATAAAATGCTACAATCAAAAATAAAAAAATTTTTTTAGGGTACCTCCCATAGACGTAAAGTGGGGGTGTTTTTTTTTTTCATCCAACCCTATATTGTGGGTATTGTTGGATAGGTCTTTTAAATTAGGGGTTTGCAAAGACGATTTTCGATTCAGTGATTTGTTTGCGAAATATTCAACTTTAAAGTGCAAATATTCATTAAAATCGAGCGTCCCCTCACCCCTCCAAAATCTGAACCGGTGGGTGGAAAAACTTGAAAAATTCAGGATGGTAATAAGTATATCAAACTTTCAAGGAAAACTATAACGCCTAAGTTTTCTTGAGAATTATAAGTAGTTTATGAGTAAATAGCAGCCTAAGGTAAAATATGCCTAAACTTGGAAGATTCCGTATAAAATACGAAATCCTTAGAAAAATATTACTTAATTTTTTCGTAATGCCTACGGAACCCTATTCTTGGCGTGTCCGACACGCTCGTGGCCGGTTTTTTTAAGTCGGTTACGTCCGCAATAACCAACGTTCTATAGACACCAGCGACCGCCGTCTTGAACCATCACAGTAAATATATGATCATACCCGCTAAGTATGAGGGCCTATTGTGTCACTGAAACAATGCCTTTTATTTATGGGTCTTGGGCTTCATTATAGCGATAATCTTTAACACGAATACTTTCTGAGCCATTGTTGGGGCAGCTCGTGCTTTAAGGTCTTCCTGGTCGAAATATTTTGTGTTTTGCAATTTGCATTTTGATTAAGAGCTTGGACAGTATGGCCTGGCCACTGTCACAGAATATATAATAGTACTGGCATACAGAATGGACACGCTCCGCCCCGCACCGGTTCGAGTTACCCCACCCCTCAAGCGCAGATTGTAGGAAAACCGTAGGAAAGCAGTCGGGCGCGCAACGCGATATATGTCGGCCGCACCGTCGCACGGCACTAAGTTCGGGAGCAATAACTTTGCGAAATGGTGATATACTGTGCATTGTATGGGTGTTTGTCAACAGCCAAAGATAAGAAAAGGAGTTTTTTTCTGCCTGCCTACTTCCTTTTCTTAATAATAATGCTTTCTAAAAGTATCGCGATTAATACGACATGAAATAACTAATTAGGTACCGAATAATTAGTTCAAGTTTGTAGTCATATATTTATTGTAATGTAAAATAATAATGCTGAAATACATAGACAGACACATTTAAAGTAGGTTTAAATAAAAATATATGATTAACGATTACATTTATTTACACATTTAAGCCATACCTACATACCCTATAGTACTAGGGTTTTGCGATAGTCAGCCCTGTGTGTCTTACGCACACATTGACGCGTGTACAGACGTCGTCGTGCCTATGTAGATTCCAGAACGCGTATTTTGTATGGCGTGTCCGCCCTGTGCCACTGTAAACCAATGGAATTTATGTATAGAAATAGTTAACAAAACTAATAACCCCCAATAAACTAAGAATTAGAACATTTTAAAAACAGAACATTTTTAATTTTATTTAAAACTGGCCTGCCCATGATTCTGTCTGCGTAGTATTCGTTTATCGCTATTCCGTGTAAACTGTGCAATTTTCCGGGACTCAAACTATTCGGTATACTGAATCTCATCTAAATCGGTTCAGCGGTTTAGACGTGAATAGGTAACAAACAGTCTTAAAAACTTTGTTATTTATAATAAAAGTGGGATTATTCGAGTTAGTAATACCATGCCTTTACCAATGGAAACATTAACTTTCCTCAAAATCAATCAAAACAAGACTAACGCAGTCACATACTTCCCGTACGTGGCAAAATAAATTCGTTACTTTTTTATTCAAATGTTTACACAAAAAACCTTACAGCGCCAGATTACTCTGAAAATGAATCCTGGATTTACAGACGGCTCTCTCTTACAATACAAGTAGCTACCCGTCTGGCGCGGCGAGTAGCTTGCTCGATGACGCAGTTACACTACTTGGCTGTCAACTGGAAAAGCCAGTTGCTTCTTGCCTATTAAAAAAGCCAGTTGTTACTGAAACTTGAAAGTGAATGCGTCTGGATTTATGGAGGTCTTTATCTTACAGTACGAGTAGATATCCATCTGGCACTGTGAGTAGCTTGCGCAAGGATGCAGTTACACTACTTGCTTATTAATTGGAAAGTCCAGTTGATACTGAAACATAAAATTAGGTGCGCCTTAAGTTAGGCTTTGTTTCCACCAGAACTGTCACATCCTCGCACCGCTCAGCTATCTCGCACATCTCTGGTAGAAACGCAGACTTACATAATAGAGCTCTTAAAATAATGGTACTTCGTCAGGCGTTGCGATAGGTTCGGTCATGAGCACAGTTACTCGCCTGCTGTAACTTCAAGATGAATGCATCTGGATTTTTGGTTTGGACTCTCACATTATAGGCAGCTACCGGAATCTACTCTATTTTTTTTTATTCGACTGGATGGCAAACGAGCAAGTGGGTCTCCTGATGGTAAGAGATTACCACCTCCCATAGACACCTGCAACAACCGGGGGATTGCAGATGCGTTGCCAACCTAGAGGCCTAAGATGGGATACCTCAAGTGCCAGTAATTTCACCGGCTGTCTTACTCTCCACCCCGAAACACAATAGTGCAAGCACTGCTATTTTACGGCAGGATTAGCGAGTAAGATGGTGGTAGCAATCCGGGCGGACCTTGCACAAGGTCCTACCACCTGCAACCAAGGTGCTACTATTTGCTTGCTTGTTGGAACAGGCAAGTACCTAAAGCTACTGCAGATCTGTAACAAGTTAGTGGATGTTTTTAAAGCACTTAATTTTTCTGTGCAATGAGGGCTATCGCGTATGAATTCGCCACTAGAGGCGCTAGTGTAGCGTGAGGTCTCCGAAATGTCAAATCTCATAGTTTTTGGGTGAGCTACGCGGGTTTATTTATAATTAGAATAAATTTGTGAATATTTTGCAATATCTGAAATTAATTACAGCAAATATAAGTTCTGGGGCAATGAATGGCTGTGTTTTGAGACAGTTGTATCTTTTGGAAACCTTTGTCCTCCCTTTTTTCCGATCAAAACGGGGACTATGCAACACTGTGGCATGCTCGATATTTTTATGGCACGGTTTTAAGGTGTATTAAATATGATTTTAATCTAAACTTTGTTTTCACGCCCGTAATAACAGACTTTGAAAGCCATACTTAAAAACCTCACGCAACAGTGCGCCATCTAGTGAGACAAAAAACGATAGCCCTCATTACAAGGTGCTCAGAATAAGAGAGCTTGGACCGTGTAGTTGTCATAAGACCCTAGTGTAGATCGAGAACTTCTCATAGATACCATTTAATTTCTTTCGTATCTCAGGTTTGCTAGTCCTGACTCACACAAGGCCGCTATGATTAGTACGAGTAAACTTGATAAAGATGGACGACGTTTATCGCATCTTTTCGCACCCATTTTCAATCGGACAAAATATATCAATTTGACAGAAAATAGGAAGAGAAGTATGTCCAAAGCGATATTATTAAAAATGCAGTAAAAATGTAGTCCAAAGGTAAGGTCCACCCGCATTGCTACCACCATCTTGCTCGCTAGTCCTGCCGTGAAGCAGCAGTGCTTGCACTGTTGTGTTTCGGCGTGGAGAGTAAGACAGCCGGTGAAATTACTGGCACTTGAGGTACCCCTGGTGTTGCAGATGTTTATGGGCGGTGGTGATCTCTTACCATCTGGAGACCCACTTGCTTGTTTTCCATCCAGTCGAATAAAAAAAGGCTAAATACAACACATCTCACGTGCTTTATGAAACTAAGTTATTTTGAAGTCAAATTTGTGGACTTTGATGTACTGATGTACAAATAAAATCAAGCTGTCTTCCAGCAAACTTGCCAGTTTCATCGCACCCCACGCCACGTCGCGTCACTCAGTGGCACTCAATAATGCATGCACACCACAGTCCCCATCTCCATTCACGGTGCTCGCGAAAAAATGCATACACGTCACCGGCTGGTGTGAAACGTGCTTTACGTTCTTATGAGTAACTTTGTTTAGTGTGAATAAGGGTTTACTTTTGTGTAGTATTGAACTATAAACAATTGCTTTGATCACCCGCGACCTTACAATAGCAACAAATTTGTTTTCCGTTCAGCTCCTCCACCACCATCACTAAACTATTTACACTGACGCGTTTTGAACTGAACCAGAGCTCATCCTCAGAGTAACACAAGCGTTCACCATGCTAAAAGATGTTAGATGTTAGAGTTAGATGATGGAGGCGCTGCATGAAAAAACATTGGTTGCATAGACATAACTATAGTAAGGTCGCGGGTGAGCAAAGTAAATATTTATAGTTCACATCGAAAATACAAACTGAAACATAGGTGCACAGAAAAACCAGAAAAAGAGACCAGCGCGAATCGAACCCAGGTCCTCAGCATTCCGTGCTGCGTGCTATACCGCTACACCACCTCTGGACAGGAGTACAGACACAAATTTCTCCTATGCACCACATGTCTCAAGCTTGTTTGTTTCTTATTTGGTCACTTAAGCAGCGACACTAGCTGGTTCTGGTTTTTCTGTGTATCTATCTTTCAGTTTGAATTTTCGATGTGGATTTTACGGTATGACCGTAAATGTAACAAAATTTGGAGTTTAAATAAAAAATACAAAAAGACTCCAAAAAAAACAATCTTTATTTATATTTTATTGATATGGACATTTGCAAAGTACCCGATTCTATAAAATATATTATTTAGTAGTAGGAAGTCAAGACGACCCCAAATTACATTACCCCTTGGTCGAGAATGAGATCTACTCAAAAGATTTCAACTGGCTGGATTGTGAAGACATTCACAGGATTGTGACGCATGGAAGTCTTTACTTTGAGCTCTCTGTCTCTGCTGGGGTACTAGAGGAAATAATCATCATCATAATCTGCATAAATAGTTTACTGTCTCCTTTAACCATATGCACTTCAGCTCATTTGTGGTGCGCGTGCCGCGGCAGCTGATGGGGACCATCGCGAGTGCTGCCTTCTGGCCTAAAGACGTCGTGTTCCGGTTCAGGGGCACCATGCCGCAGATGAATGCGACGTCGGGGACGGCGACTCAACGGGGTCACGCCATTTTGTCACCAAATTAGTTTTAAATATTATTGATTATAAAAATGTATGTTAGTCTGTAAGGAATTTTTTGTATGGGCCAAGTTGCCCCAAATAAATGAATTTATTATTTATTTTACTATTTAAATTCTGCTTATGCAACTTTCTGCTTACGTCTATTTTTTAATCTTCATCATTATCAGCCTTTAGCAGTCCACTGCTGGACGTAGGCCTCCCCTGATGAGAACCCGATGGTTCTCATCAAACGGATCAATCGGAGCAATCTCCGTCCTCGGCTAGTCTTCGGCGCGACGCATCCAGCTTCTCACACAGCAGCCTTTTGTAGATCGTCACTCCACTTGGCCAGAGAGCGTCCTACACTACGTTTGCCCAGACGCGGCCTCCGCTGCGATCGGTACTTTTTCTACTGATATGAGTGACATGATTTATTTCTACCCATATGCATGAGATGCCACTACATTTGTAAAATCAGCTGATAACTTTATACATTGTATTAAAAAAAATCCTATAGCGTGATAATATTAAAGACAAAACGATCTAATCGGACGGCACGTTTTCTCAGGCTTTTGGTAGGCGCGTATCTTAGATATCTAACGTTCTCATTTTACACGAAGTTTCAATTTTAGATAAGAGATGGCATTGGCATCATGCCAGGTCGCGCGCGGATCGCATTTCACCCTGATATACATCTACAAGAGCTCATGTTCATATGAATTTCTTAGAGACTTACGCCCTTCTGTTTTAAAGGTAGATACGGAAAATACTTCGAAATTCAATGGTTTTCTTATTCGGATTGGCTCGGACGTGAGGCGTAGGTAATTTTGGTTTATATATCTCGAGTTTCTGCTTATAGACAGGCTTAAGGATGCTTAATACTTGATGCGTAATGCGTTTTGTTTTTTAGGCACAAAACTCTAAAAACCACTAGTATGTTTTTTTTTAATCAAGAAGTTTGTCAACGGGATCCATTTAATATTTTATCATCATTATCATTCCAGCTTATAAACGTTCCACTGCTGGGCACAGACCTCCTCTCAGATTCCCACCCGGGCCCAGTGCGGATTAAGAACATCACACATGCCATTGTATTGCTTCACAGGTTTGTGCAGGTTTCAAGCTCGTGGTAAATTTTAAATGAAATTTCGTACATGAATTTCGAAAAACTCAGAGGTGCGAGCCCGAGTATGAACTCACGATCCTCTGCTTGAGAGGCCAAAACCACTAGGCAACCACGGCTATTTAATATTAATATAGTTTACCATAAGCTGGGCTGATCAGTTCATATACCTAAAATATTCAATACATATAGACGAGCCATGACAGACAGTCCGACAGGTATATATTCAGAGTTCCGTTTGACAGGTGACATCTGTCAAACATCTATTTCTGGGTATTAAATATCATATTCGAATAAACAACTAAAAGAGCGATGCACTGGCTTAAAATAAGTTTTTTTCCCAGTTTAGTGTAAATTGGCTAGAAAATATGATGACAGATTCAATTTTGTTCTGATCTTTTTCCGTGTAAAAGAGTTTTAATTAATTAAGTTTTACAATGTTGTTCTAACTGGATTTTAATTCAAAATTCAAAATATACTATATTTTCCTATTTCAATCATTTAATTTTTGCTACAAACAACGATAACGCGACATAAAATGTCAAAAATATTGTCTGTAAAAACAGCTGTACATTTTTTTTTAGGAAAGTGGAAACAAAAGAAATATTTGTTTTGATTTGATCTCTTAAAGTACTTATTGGTTTTGATAATTTGTTAGCATTTATAGTCACTTAAAATTAAAAACGGAAACGATAGCATTCATTTAATTTTTGCTAAAGACATTTTCTTCTTATTCCATAAAGTCTAATTTTTTATCTTATTAAACTGATGCCCTTTTTCTAGTTACAACCAATTTTTTCCTTCATTTATTCAACTAACGACATCAGAAAACATTCCTTGTTCTGTTTAGTGTGGAATACTGCAACTCAATATAGAAACCTCCCACATAAAAAAACATGCATGCATGCTTTGAAGTCGTACTAACCACACACATTATTTCTTGGCATAAATTGCCACAAAACCACGAATTCCTCTCACAATGCAAAATTTTCTAGAGCTTAAACTTACGCACCTAGATCCTTGGAACTTGTTTGGGTACTTTTCACACCCCACCGTCTCGAGTGGTCTGGCTCGTGCCTTATCCATAGCGGCTTATGGCGTACGTTTAGCGTAATTTTAAAGTTCTAGAGACGTTATGTTGATTTTGTGGTCATAATGGTTCTTCTAAACCTGTGTCATTAGTACCTAGTAAGGATTAAACTCTATTCAGACATATAGGATCACAATATTAATCTTTGATTTTTTTTGTGGTTACCTACTTTTACTTCTTTCTGATGTCTTGTCAATCGGTTGGAGATAAACTGAAAGATATCGCAAAGGAATAAGTTAGTTTCACTTTATTTATTTTCTCTTATAACCTGTAAAAACACAAAGTATTTCTTATAATAAAAGGCATTCTTACAAAACTAACTAAAGAAAATTTATAAATTTATTTATTGTAATCTTCCTTTTTATATTATTCTATTAATAAATCATTGTATTTTCTTCATAAAAAAAAGAAAATTGAAGTCATCAGTGTTTTTTTTTGTCTACATCATGACATGATTAACCTCTTTGCGAACTCATTTCTCTAGGACCTAGGATTTGGAATGTGCTTTGGCAAGTCAGGTCAGTATATAAAATAAAAACTGTCATAATTCAAATGTATAGGTCAATGCTGTATACCACCTTTTCCAACTCTTCTTGATAATGGTAGCGCTTAGTCTAAGTAAAAATGTATTTTTTGTAAGAATGTTTCACAAGTTTCACTTATATAAACAAAAACAAAAAAAAAACGACCCTATTACGAACACGAAACATCAAATATTGAATACAATTTTCAAATTTTGCCGTACCAATTAGGCGCCACTAGATAGGCCCGATTCACCCTTACCCCCACAGATTACAACCCAACTACTGCGCCTCAAGGTCCAAATTAGCATGAGGGCTGATTTATTAGGTGCAAAACGTACCTTGATTGCTGTCCTAGGGAGGAAAGTGTGACAAATTGTGTAGCAATTACGAAAATGGTCTACAAAGATTAAAATTAAACATTCATACAGGGTCCGTGATACTCGGGTTACAGGTGAATGAACTTAATGTCCGTGACTTAATAGACAATTTGTACACCCGTTTTTGGAAGCTTCTGGGAGTGGGTGTAAAATGAGTTTAACGATGTAATGATTGCAAATCAAGGATTACGAGTATTTAACAATAGCAGTATTGTTGCGATTTAAACATGTCTTGACGAGTACTTATTTTCCTTTTTATAATAGTGCTCATTTCTACACCTACTCTTTGATATGACAAAGCTGGGATCCTGGATTTTTGCCGAAAGTATTTTTCCCAAATGATTTATTTCCCAACCTTTTTATAGACAAACGATTATTTCTGAAACATAATAGTATTTTATGCAACTGTATCGTAAAAGGGGTCCTTAAAACACGAGTTTTAAGGCCTAATTACGTACAGTTGCATACAATATTTTATCTATATCCATGTATTAAATCCTCTATCATGTGTTCAAGAACCATTGAGAATGACCTGCATTAACTAGAACTAGGTAGGTATGTCTGCCCCACAAGCTGCGCCCGCTGAGCGTGCGACGACCTGCTGCTGCACGTGGTCGCGGCGCCCCCCCCACCCCCGTGCTGTAATTATGTAGTATGAAATCTCATTACGATACAGATTTCTGTACAGATGTCCCATAACATAAATGTCATAATAAAATCGAATGTCGTAATGCTGGTCATTACCTATGGTTTTTGAACGCATTATTGAGGATTTACTATAGCGGTTTAGATAAAATTATTAAGTATTTATTTTTTTGGGACTATCCCGTAGATCCCTACAGATTAGGTTAGTTTTATAATCATCCTATCACTAATTACTGTTTAAAAAAACGTTTGCCACATGAAAAAGTTGAGAAATTAATCATTTGGCGAAAAAAAATCGGCGGAAAATTCAAGAATCGACAAAACTAACAAATTTAAGGCAGCAGTGGACAAGAGTGGGTTAGGTTGAGCCACGAGATAACATGGTCGTGATTTAGTCCCAAATGTGGTAGTAAATTATTACTGAAAGTTTATAACCTAACAAAGATGTACCTATGTTTTTAATATTTTTAGGATATCAAGCAATGCTGGCGTTTAACGCCTCAGCATTATATGCTGAGTCAGCGACAGTTTCGCTTTTGCGGGGAACAAAAACTTGTGTGTTACTTTTTTCATGTGTTTTTCCATGTAATTTTTTTTTGGTTTATTTGTGTGTGATTGTATAAATTTTAGGTTTACTAATGTTTCGGCGAATAACGTTTGGCAACCTGTTTCATTTCGCAACTTTTCATTTCCCAACTGTATAATATTTCTGAAATTGTAAATACTTCAGGATTTTTATAAAACTAACCTAACCTAACCTAAAGGGTTCTACACGATGGCCCTGAAATAAATCCTGAAATATTTATAGTTTTTAGAGTTTGCGAAATGAAAAGTCGCGAAATGAATCAGGTTGCCAAACGTTACGTTGCGAAAAGGCAGTACTCAAAATTTTATTGTATTTGGGTGTTTCTTGTTTTAGTGAATAAATGTCTTCTTTCTTTCTTCATATAATATGCTAAACGTGTATCATAGCAAATTAAATATAAGTACGACATTTTCTCATAATTAAATGTCACGCCTTCTGGAACGATCTTTGAAGATTAAACCTACGGTCCCATTCAACCACGCATCCGGCAAATTCAATTCCAACTAATTTCGCCAGGCCTCAGTACTTAGATAATACCTATACCCTAACTAACCCAACAAAAGGGCCTGCTTCCGTTCGCTTACCCCTCGCAGGGCGGACGTGATCGCTGGCTGATTACCGCCCCCCCCCTCACCTGGCAGACACCCCTTAAATATCCAGTTTGCAATTCGCATTGATAGTTCCGGAATGTGTGGTAGTGGTAGGCGAAGCTGTCAAATGCTATCCTGCTAATATTAAAAATGCGAAAGTTAGTGAGTGAGTGAGTGAGCATGTTTGTTACTCCTTCACGCTGAAACGGCTGGACGGATTTGGATGGAATTTGGTATGTAGATAGCTGGACATCTGGAATAATCATATATTACTTTTTATTCCAATATTCCCACGAAATAGGGATAAAATCTCGAAACAACCACTGGGCTTAAGGTCATGAAATTTGTCACGATTTTTTTTAATGTAACGTCAACGAAAACCACGATTAAATTTTCTGGAGTTCCCACGGGAATTTTAAAAAATCCCGAAATTTCAATTCAGTTTCTGGATCTAATGATTTGCGTGTGCAAAGTCGCGGGTAAACACTAGTAATGCTATAAATTTTTATTTTTATGGTCGTTCAATTTGCTAAAGTGATTTCCAATAGTAAAAGTTAAGCAATACCTTGTTAGCAGCTGAATTGATATAAATCGAAAACAGTTTGATTTGATCGTAGAAATCAATCATTTAAATTCTTTTAAAGCACTTTCAAAAAAATTACAGACACCGAAAGGAGCTGGCAGCTTCCTCGCACGTATCAGCATTGCCACACGGGGAATACTTTTATACATTTATTTCTAGTTTTAGTTTAGTTATTATAGTTCCCTTATATATTATGTATCTAGTTCAATTTTTTTATACTTTAATACTTTAGCACTAACTACATTCTTTTATTTTATCAAATCATCATCATCATCATCCCAGCCTATATACGTCCCACTGCTAGGCACAGGCCTCCTCTCAGAACAAGAGGGCTTGGGCTATAGTTCCCACGCGGGCTCAGTGCGGATTGGGAACTTCACACGCACCATTGAATTGCTTCGCAGGTTTGTGCAGGTTTCCTCACGATGTTTTCCTTCACCGCAAAGCTCAAATTTTATCAAATATCCCGGGTTATATCGTAAAAACCTGAAAACACAACAAATAAGATAACATTTATAATTTTCTAAATGAAATAAAAGAAAACAGTAACATTTATATTTCTCCATAATTTTTTTTTCATCATGACTGTTTCTCGATACGGATACTACGGATATTTAAAGTGAAACCCAATCAGTCATTTTAGTTATTTTATTTGATTGTGCATTTAATTCTTCGTATAGCAAGTATTTGCCAAAACCCCACTTCAAACTTACTGCCAAGCCAAGGAAGAATATCTACCAGTGCTCACAGGGCTAACTTCTCCCTCTAATTGCGACAATGTACCGCCCCGATCGAGTGTAACCAACCAAATCGTCTGCCGACGCGTAGTATGCACATGCTATTTGCAAGCACCGTGCTTTTGCCTGCTACCCTGTTTGTCACTGTCTCTAGAGAAGAAAGCTGAAGTTTTGGTTTATTTTATAAGATTTCGTACTAAAAAAGAACCTTTATAGCATCAGTTGGTTGTTTATAGCTGTCTGTCTGTCACGATCTTTTTTTTGTAAACGGCGGTTTCAACCTAAAATTGACATCAAATTGAAAGACCTGTTAAGTCTTTGTCATAAAAAAATATTTTCTTAGAAATATCGCATAAGTAAATGAATACAAATGAATCCAACTCGCACTTAGTGGCATTTGTTTAATTAATTTAGTGATCGATACTATCGATTTTTTGTTCTTATTTATTTAAAACACTACCTAATAATTTTGTTTTTACATTTTGTATGGTTTGATATCAACAATAGTTAATGATTAAACTATAGCTGAAGTTAAAACAGTACAATAGGAAACATGTCCCAATGCTCGACATACTAATGTCCAATAGATGACACCCTGCCAGCAACTAGGACAGTGACGAACACTGGTACGTTTAAATTTTTAATTTACAGAAATTTCTTGGTTTAATGCAGTGTAAATGTAAGCTTACCTTGAGTATATTGCATGCTATTAGAACCCAAATGATGCCATCAGCGCTGCCACTTGCACAATCACTCAGAATCACTCACCTGAAACAATAAAAAATAAATAATTGTCTACTGCTGTCAAACAGGAAAGAAGTACATTTTTTTATTTGTTCAAATTATCTCTCCATTGTTTGACGAACTGAGTTGGGAAAGATTTTTTTTAAATATCGACGATAGGAAGAAGGGGCTGCTTTTTAACATTTGGGTTAGCGAACTAAAAATATACAATATATCACCTAGCTAGCAGTTAAAAAGTTATAATATACCCTATTTTAAGCTGACAGTAGTGACAGGTCAACGACCCGCAAACTTCCTCAGCAAAACAGCTGAAATGCGTCAAAACTGGCTCGTTACGTCCCATCACAGGTGCAAAGCCTGCCAGGCCGTTATGCTTTAGCTGGACTATATTAGTAGTGCTGTCCGTTAATTAAGGATGTTATGTCGATAGTTTTGTTTTTTCTATAAAACGGCTGCTTGCTTGGAATTTGTGTTTTATTAACATTTTAGTTCGTCACGACTAGCAAATCGAAATATTATTGTCTTCTGGTATGAGTGGTGAAATATGATGAAATATTAAATGTAATTTTATGTGAGGAAATTGTCGACGTTACCGTGAATTTTGCAGAGCACCATTGACCAACGGTATTTGCTGACCATCAGATGACCGGGTTTGCTTGTCTATTTTGCTATAAAAACATAGAAGTGAAACGATTTCTTGTGCACAAATTTAAGCCCGCAAAATGATATAATAACAAATGGAGAGGCCAAAAAATCCAAACCTTCATTAATAACGTTTGTAAGTGCTTGAAACAACAACGAAACGTAATCCAACAGGGTGTGTATCTACTAACATACTTTTTAAAAAGTCATATTTAATGGTAATGTTTATTATAATGTGTAACCGTTGAAACCGTTAACTATTCGGAAAAAAATATATGGTTATCTTGGGAAACTCTATACGTTACGCTGGGTTTGGTTTTATCAATTCTGAATAATTCATGTATTTCAAGAAAAAAGAGTTCTGACAAACAATGCATTATGACAAACATTACATTATGACTTTAACAATTAGGCGAGCAGACTGATATGGACGTAATCTAACAGCTTCAGCCGCAATGTGTGTGTTTAAAGCAATCGACATGACATCGGCACTTGCTGGCAAGCTCACAAACAAACAGGTGTCCCGGGCCAAGCGGAACGCATAAATATAGCAAAACACAAAGTTATCGATGCCACTAAGCCGCCTTTATTGACTGCTTGCACATCCCTAGCAAAACGGCACAACGCGCGTTAGAACCAAACGATTCCGAACTCTGCTGGGTAAGCAATAAAGTTAACATTATGGAAGTGCTTTATCAGTGTTGTTACGTTTATTGTCGATGAAATTCGGTTTTGCAATAATGACACCATGACAGGCACAGTGTGCACAAAGTGCGTTTTGTATCGTTAATCGATACTTTGATATTGAATCTGAATACAAACTGCCTTTAAGTATGCGGGGCGTGATCTGCCAGGCTGCCGCGATAATCTGAGCCGAAGACTCCGAATGGAGACAGTTTTAAATGAAATTTGAATAGGCTAGCCAATCACGTCATGATAATGTTTTTTTTTCAAGTCTATGTTTCTAAAACGTTATCTTGAGTCCATATACGAATTGATATATTGCAAGTCATGACGTAAATACTAATGGTTAGGTTTAACGGTTTTTACCCGACTGCGAAGAACGCGACGCGTATGTCTGTATGTATGTATGTCTACTCCTATGTCCTCTCGTAACTACTCAACGGCTGAACCGATTTTGATAAATAATACGTCATTGGATTTGTCTTAATGACGCAAGTGACACTGGTTACATGAAATTCTTAAAAAAATCAAAATGACGGATTTTTGGCGCCAAATTGTAAGTTTCCAAAAAATGTTTTTATTCAAACCTATCGAGTGGGGTATCAAATGAAAGCTAATAATTATCCTATCCTAAAAATACATGGGTTATAACCGTTTTAAAATACTATTTTCACAGAAAAGTGTGAAATAAAACAATAAATTGAAAAAATCAAAAACCCCGACTGCCTTAAAAAATACTAAAAAGAAGAAAACAAGTCTAGTGGGCTAGAACTTTGTTAAGTAGCTAACTTAAAGTTCAACAGTCGGGACCCATTTAAATCGTGACGCTCAAAAATTCGGGCGGGGGGTTGCTACTTAACAGAGCTCTAGCCCACTAGACTTATTTTCTTCTTTTTAGTATTTTTTAAGGCAGTCGGGTTTTTGATTTATTAAATTTATTAATGTAGTAACTTTATACTTATCGAATACGTAAGTCGTGATGGCTTAGCGGGTTGGCCTATGGATTTTCAAGCATAAGGGTCAAGGGCTCAAATCTAGGCTTGCATCTAAGTTTTTCGAAATTTATGAGTAAAGTTACATTCGATATTTGCCACGAGCTTTACCGTGAAGGAAATACCGTGAAGGAAAACATCTTTAAGGAACCTGCACTCACATGCGAAAAAATAAATTTTACATGCTGTATGTGAAGTTTTGGATCCAATCCCAAACCTCAAAATTCTTAGACTGGGATGACGATGACGACTAAATTTTATAATTATTTAGAGCTACTGAAAAGTAAATTTCTAAGTTCATGTAAAAAGTACGTAAAAGATACTTATTTAAAATATGTTTTCGTAAGAAGATCGTCGATTCTAACATATAAAGTGAGTCCAGTGAACCTAGGTGAGGACTATGTCCAACAGTATTGGGGGAAGCGTATGCCTATTAGTGGACGTCCTATGGCTGATATGATACATGGCCCAAGAAATATAAATTCAGTAATAAGTCTCGCAGTAGGTACATAACCCACTTTAGTTAACTTTTTTTTAGCTGCCGATTTTTTTTTTGGGAGTCCAAATCGCCCTAGTCCAGTTTTTTACCAAAATTATGGACACAGTGGTCCCTCAAACGCTCGGCATCACCGGCCCTTGCCGATCTCCGCAGATATAAGGAGTCGTACGATAAACATCAGCTAACTTCCCATTCTCAAGTACTGCAATCTAATTTAACTTGTTCTTGGTGAAGCGAACTCGGCAAAAATTCATTATTAATGAAACGAACCTCTTAAACGTGGTCACACTAGCAGCGGATGTCGATTAATTGTACAGTAATAAGCGAAAAGCGTAGCGGTTTCTTCTATAAAATAAAAAGAAATAAGAAGTTTTTTCATTTTGATTACTTTTTTGAGATATTGAGCTTTGAAGTGAAAGTCGGGAGTTTTCCAACTTTTTGTTGGTTAGGTTAGTATCCTTCTAATATTATAAATGCGAAAGTTTGTAAGTCTGTTTGTTTGTTTGCTACTCCATCACGTCTAAACCGCCGAACCGATTTCGATGAAATTCGGTATAGTTTTTATCCCGGAAAATTTCTTAGTTCCCGCGGGACAGTGAAAACCGAATTCTACGCAGACTGAGCCGCGGGCAGCGGCTAGTATTTAAATAATATCAATTGAGCTTTTACTTTGCACATACCTTCTCAAATAAAAATATCAGCTCTTGGAATATAAATTACTCGTAAACTTGATGGCTGCGCTACTTATGATATCGTGAGTGGTGTAAATTAAGCAAAGTCTAGTCAAGTAATAATGTAAAATGTCAGTGATTGGTAAAACTTACAATCGTCAAGCCTGTGAGATTCCGGAGTAGCAAACGTGTACGAAAAAGCGATTCGTTGATCGCATTGATGGATAATTTAATAAAGATTGCTGGAAGCTGTTGACTCAAAGCCAATGGCTTTCAAAACCGTGTCATTGCGGATCCTTGGAGAAGGCCTATATCTAGCAGTGACATCTACCTTCTGTTTATGATGATAACCTAATAGACTGGGACATATCGCCTTAAAATAGGCTTCCCTTTTTACAAGCTTTTATTTAGTTTCACCTGTCCCGTTGTCTGTCTGTCTTTAATCAAATCCTGCAAGTTCAATTCGACCAACTTCAAATAGTTTTATTGACTTGAAATTTGATGTACTTATGTAAATTGCGTGACAATACAATAATCTCGTAGTGACATCCTTGTAGTCCGGCCAATATTGTCTCCACAGGACGGAACTTTCAACGTTTAATGGCGTCGACTTCAAATTTGGTATGCAAACGTGGTTACAAGAACAGTCAATAAAAAGTACAGTCAGCAAAAAAAGCTTGTATTAATTTTTTTTTTTAACTTATTTAATTAGCAGTCTCCAAAACGATAACACTGGAAAAAAGTACTCTAATAATAAAATATGTACTCTAATTGGATAAGTTCCCGCTAGCATTGGCACCGTGCCCTTCGCCAGCGTCGCGGACATCGAGCGACGTTCAGAAATCCGATTATAAAATAGACTGTAACATTATAATCGTTTTAGGGGCAAACATATAAACGATCTGTTACAATCCTGCAACGAAATTAAAAAGCTCCGAAACTTGGTCTTCGTTTGGGTAAAATATCAATGTTGGTTTTGAAGGTGCTGGAGGAGACTTTTGATGAGTTCAAAATATATGAACATTTGACACAGATAGATGAACGGACGTGGTGGCCTAGTGGTTTGACCTATCGCCTCTTAAGCAGAGGGTGTGGGTTCAAACCTCGGCCTAGTGGTTTGACCTATCGCCTCTCAAGCAGAGGGTGTGGGTTCAAACCTCGGCTCGCACCTCTGAGTTTTTCGAAATTCATGTGCGGAATTACATTTGAAATTTAACACGAGCTTTGCGGTGAAAGAAAACGTCGTGAGGAAACCTGCACAAGCCTGCGAAGCAATTCAATGGTGCGTGTGAAGTTCCCAATCCGCACTGGGCCCACGTGGGAACTATGGCCCAAGCCCTCTTGTTCTGAGAGGAGGCCTGTGCCGAGTAGTGGGACGGATATAGGCTGGGATGGTATGGAGGAATGGACTGATAGATAGCGACACTACGGGTATAAAATTAGCTGTAGGGAAAGTAGTGCTCGAGTGCATAAAGTGACGAAACACAGGCCCCTAAGGGCACATTTATGACTATTTGTTTTTATCTATAATTTGTGGTTAAGTAGCAATGTGCAAATTAACATTGAAAATACAAACTGAAATATAAATGCACAGAAAAACCAGAAAAATAAGACCATCACTGGGAATCGAACCCAGGTCCTCGGTACCTCGGTTGTCGGTACCGTTGACCATCAGTGGTGTAGCGGTATAGCACGCGGTACGGAATACCGAGGACCTGGGTTCGATTCCCAGTGATGGTCTTATTTTTCTGGTTTTTCTGTGCATCTATATTTCAGTTTGTATTTTCAATTTAGGTTTTACGGGATGACCGTAAAAGTAAAAATTTGGAATTGAAATAAAAAATACAAAAAGATTCCAAAAAACCAATCTCAAATTAACATGTTAAGCCGAGTTTAGACTTGCAAGAAAAATCGTGCAAGTTGCATTACATTGCGGCGCTCGATTGACCACTACAAACTCGTTGGCTTTACGGCCTCGCAATGTAATGCAACTTGCACGATTTTTCTTCCAAGTCTAATCTCGACTTAATTTATGTTTATAATTTATGAATAAACTTTTGATTTTGAACATTTCGGTGGAGACTTAAAACAGTTTTAATTTAAATTCAAACAAGGCCATACTTACTGTTTGAGAAGTGGCACTTCATTATTCGATATTTGTGTTGTTCATAACCTAAGTTCTTAAATTAACTGTTATCATTTCGGTACAAAACCAACTTACAGTTTAATGTTGCCAGTTCAATTATTTTCTGAACGTTTCATTTCACAAAGTATTTATGACCAGAACTACCATTCTACTTAGCATTGCTTCATATTTTCCTGCCTCCTTTTTACCGCATATCAAATATTATTGTCGTACTAGAGAGTGGCTTTTCACTCGAGTTATAAATGTCTGATGAGAACATGTAATATGTGAATTAACAGTAACGAGGGAAGATGGAATCTCTTCTCTAGCGTTTCGCTCTTGGCAGAGGATTTTTAACCTTAATTTTTGCGTCGGGAAAAAAGGAGGTTTCATAATATTAATGCCTTTCTATCTATCTGTCTGTGACATCGTAGCTTTTAAACACATGCACTTATTTCAATGTTTTTATTGTTTTTGAAAGCGTGTTTCGTTGCGGTGGTTCTTATTTCTGTTTGATTAAAATAGCTTCAAATGATTTTGAGATATTAGATTATAACCTTGAAAGGATATCTCGGTAGTTTTTCAACTTCTCCAAGTTGGTTTAGTTATTTAGGCTAGGTTTGTCAAAGAAAAGCACGGTTCCATCTCCGGTTATAACTGTACTATGTTTCATTTAGATAACAATCTTCTCAGTTGCAATCTTAGTTTATAAAGCACTCTATTCCAGCTCTCAGCTCAGACTAAGTAATGAGAAATCTTCTTTAAACTACTGCTTGTATAACCTAGTAACTAAGTGGTTATTCTGCTGAGTACCATAATTTGGTAGTCAAATGCTGAATGTTGCTGAATCGGTGAAGTTTGCGAAAGGATTGCTACTTTAAAGCCCAATTAACCTTACATATTCTAAGAAGACAGGGTGGCCCGGTGGTTTAACCTATGGTAAACAGGATTGTGAGTTCTAACCCGGGGTTACACCTCCGATTTTTAGAAATTCATGTGCAAAATTACAATATACCGATCCAAGACTTAGTCTAGTCTTTCAGTCGGTTGTCTGTGAAAAAAAATCAGGTAATTAACGCTAAACTTAAAATGAATTACAATATGGCTTCACATGACTGCACGTTTTGTATCTATTTGTGTATGTATTAGACTTCTTCGATATTAGAAATCGACGTTTTGAAAACACATTTCGCCCTCTCAGATTTATTTAATACTTACACAAAGATGATAAATTTAATGGAAAATATTTAAACATTTTTACACGTTCAATTTCGTTCGTTATTTTATTTTGAAATTCAGCTAAATTCACGTTTTATTTTGTATCACAGACAATGACATGTCTCCGCAAAACGCACGTTTAAACAAGCAAAGGTAATTCCTCCCGGGGTGATTACTTGATTGATCGTTCGTCATCGTTTAACCCGGCCGCTATTACATGTGTCCTGTTTTTATATGTCATCCTAAAATGTTGTTTTATTGAAGAAAAATAAATTAGGCACGTATTTTGCTGTCAGTAGTACAAAAAAACCAGGCATGTGCGCGTCGGACCCCTTAAATATGTATTTTATTATGTGCTTAGTATGTTGTAATAGCGGCCACAGTTATATAAGTTAATCTGTGAAAATTTAACGGTTCATGAGATACAGCCTGATGACGGACGGACGGACAGTGAAGTCATAGTAATAGGGTTTCCGTTTTTACCCTTTTTTTTTATTCGACTGGATGGCAAACGAGCAAGTGGGTCTCCTGATGGTAAGAGATCACCACCGCCCATAGACAACTGCAACACCAGGGTATTGCAGATGCGTTGCCAACCTAGAGGCCTAAGATGGAATACCTCAAGTGCCAGTTATTTCACCGGCTGTCTTACTCTCCACGCCGAAACACAACAGTGCAAGCACTGCTGCTTCACGGCAGGATTAGCGAGCAAGATGGTGGTAGCAATCCGGGCGGACCTTGCACAAGGTCCTACCACCTGCAACCCTTCCCTCCCTCCCTCCTCCCTCCCTTTGGGTAGGGAACCCTAAAAACTGGGCATGCGCGAGTTGGACACGCGCACAGAGAGTTGCGTTCAAATTTGTAAGTATCTATGACATAGCGTTAGCAGAGCCGCACTCCTAAGTGTGAGATCATTATAGATGGGCAGACATTAACAGATCGACATAAAACATTTTATTGCAGTTTTCTTGTTGATTGTGCTATAAGAGCTACCTTCTATCAAAGGCGTATTATAATTAAAATTAATGATTATATCATGGAGTGGGATATTTGGAAATGATTTCGATCCGCATTGGCGATTCCTTACTTCACATAGCGAATCTAAGACTGTGTTAAAAATGAAGTTTTGTTAATTAAATACTTGTGATGTAAAGATATCATTTAATAATATGGTAAATCTGTTTAAAAACATAATATCTCGTTGATTTTTGTGCCGGATTCATCTCAACAGAGGTTTTTCAGAACCTGTGGTAGATTTTTTTTGACATTCATAAGTGCTTATTTATAGCCTAAATTGAATAAAATAATATTTTGACTTTGACTTTGACTTCTTACCGAATTTCAAGTATCTAGCACAACCGGAAGTACTCTAGGTTTTTCGGTTACGACAATTTGTATGTTAACAACTTTTTATGTTGACTGAGGCGTTTATTTGGTCTTTATCACAAGTGATATCAGACCTTAGCATTTTATTTTAATTTCAGCTTGATATTTACGCGTTCCTAAAAAAGAGTCCTAACAGACGGACAGATATTTGTCTACTACAGAAAAAGTCTAAAAATCATGTTCTCTAACTATCTGCTAAAATATCAGTACAATTTGTAGACACTTTATACAATAATTTAAAAATACAGGATTATTTCCATTCTCACTCCCAAACCGCCCTGAATTAAGAATAAAATTAAAGTTCTTTCCGACCATCAACATGAAGACCGTTCTAGGCTTTCATTCCACCTTGTCTATACACACAGACGAAATAAAAGCGTTAGAACCGTCTGGCGACAGCTTATGTCGTACGGCTTCGTCGCTTCTAATTGTATGTTAGACGTTCCGTTGGATTATCTTTGTCTGAATGTAAGAGTGGGAGGCACACAGGAAGAATTTTGAACAATTTGATTGAGATAGAACTTGCCGTTTATGTGCTAAAATTTTCATACACATTTTTAATCCTAAAGCATTTTTAGTTTAAAATTTTAATGTAAAAGTGGTTATTACATTCGGAGTACAACAATTCACCTATACAATAAAAAAAAGGTTATTTCATACTTTATGTTATACTAAACAATTTTTGATCAAATAATATTAAGCAAAACAATATTGATCAAACAATTTTCGACATTTTAATCATTCTACAAAAATAAAACTCTGGTAAGTATACGAAAAATAGTCACGCCATAACTTGAGAAAACTTTACCGATTAAGTCTATTTTTTAAAGCTATTATTATAATTACGAGGAAAACGTGCTTTTTATTCAGGGATCGTAAAAATGTGAGCAAAATTTATTGAAATGACGTATGATAGCTGGCATTGATCCCTTTTTTACAATGTGGTCTAATTCCAAAACCAGTTTATTAAATCATATTATAACATTTTTGTAAAAAAATACTAATTGATCGTTTGTATATTTGCAAAATAACGTTTGACCTTTGTTTGACTTTCATCATAAATAAACGTTATATAACAAATCTGCCTAATTCTAACACTGCCAGGTGACAGAAGACACTAAGTTTTTAAAATAATAGTGATGGGCAACTATGGTTAGATAAAATTCCGGTAACTTCTAAATAGGGTAAAAATTTAAAACGCAACTAAAACCAAAATCCTTCAAATTAGTGTCTCGAATTCGCCTATTTTATGAAAAAAATAAAATAAAATAAAAACATTGTTTTTTCAGACCAATACCAATTATGACAATGAACACTTCAATGAATTTTGCTCGCATTTTACGAATCCTGTTTTGGTATTACATCACTTTCTACCGGGTGTAATTATGTTCGAACGGAATCATAATTTAAATAAAAAAAGGTAACCGCGCACAAACAAAAGACAAATTGTATCAACAGTATCTAGCCAGTATCTCGGCTCTTCATTCTTAAGTCACAAAGCGGCTCCATCAGGCCATCAATACACAGCTTAACACGAGTACCTATTTTTACTTTACCTTCCCATTATCATGGACCACTTTGCCTAGAACCTATTGAGGGATACATCTAGGCCGACTGTTACACCGAAAGTTTTCGTTTTGGGGCATCTTGCAATGTTTAGATTTAAATAAAAAAAACGATAACTGGATTAGCGGTGACAATGCCTTATATTTTGGCACAATTGAATCCTGAGTTAGCAGATTTTATTAAAAAATGTTTCCTTATGTGTTTATTTCATTTTGTCCATTTAAGACAACAGACAACTTAGCGTTCTGCCTCTCCCAAAACTTTGCTTTTTCTCCTGTCACAAAGTCCAAGTCAAAATAACTTTTTTCAATTTAGTTTAGTGTTTAATAAGCACTTATGGGTGTTAAAAATACTACCACTGGTTCGGAGAAACTTTTGTTAATATTTGAATCAGCCAAGAAATCCAATAAGGTGTTACCTATTTAATGAGTTATGTTGTATACAACCACATTTTTAAAGTGTAGACACGTAAAACAATAGAATGACCTATAAGTCTCAGGTCATATCTAACACGCAAATACTTGCGATCCCATGCACTTAAAGAAAAAGGTGAATGTATTTCTGATTACAAGTTTATTTCCAGTTACAATCCGGTGTGATAGAGCCCCAGGTTCCGCGAGCAAACATGTTGGCAGTAGGTTGTTTGCAGCAGCCTGTCCTGGCTGTTTGTCAAGGCCCGTCTCTTATAACATGTTTTGTTTGCGTGCTCTTAGTCCCGGGCTAAATTAAACGCGGTACTGTTTGGTAATATCGTCTCGTGGGTAATAAATGTGTAAGAAACGGTATTGAACTTTTTGGAGATTGCGATGGATTTACGACTTTTCGAATTTTGAAATTCTATTTTACAACTTAATGTTTTGTATACGGATTTTTAGATAAGTGAGTAGACAGATTTGTAGTAGACATTTGTTAGAGTACTGTGTAAGAGAATCCGAGGTTTGCCACTCTGTGGCAGGGGTTCCGGTAGTATGGTTTGGAGGACATGTCACGTTTATCTTGGCACGAGTCGTTACTTATTTAATTCGCGTGGCTGCTGTGTTGTTTTTATAGTTTAGGCATTTTGGAACTGATTAAAGTTCCATAATAAACAAAGATTAAAAATAAAAAAACTTAACGTTTTCGATTGATTCTACTGTCGCAAGCAAATTAAAATACAATATTTTTAAACGACTGCCCGAAGATGTTTGAAAAATACGAAATTAAATGGTTCAACTCACGATTATATTTCAATATAGCGGTGGCGAAAGAAAATTGACGGGGGATTAACAAAAATAATTGTATTGCAACAACATGGGTATCAAATAAATTGTAATACTTAATTACCCCATTACAAACATTATCATCATATTATCGGCCGTGGGACATCCACTGTTAGACATAGGCCTCCTCTGTACATACTATAATGTCAACATCATCATCAGCCGGAAGACAAACACACACACTGCAGAACAAAGGCCTCCGCCTTAGAACGCCACAATGAACGACAACTCGCCACTTGCATCCATCGGTTTCCCGGACCTCTCACGATGATGTCAGTCCACCTGGTGGGAGGCCTGCCAACGCTTCGTCTTCCGGTTCGTGGTCGCCACTCGAGGACTTTTCTCCGCCAACGGTTATCTGTTCTTCGAGCGATGTGGCCCGCCCATTGCCACTTCAACTTGCATATTTTTCCAGCTATGTCGGTGACTTTAGTTCATCGACAAATTTCCGTATTCCGGTTTCTATCGCGCAAAGAAACTCCAAGCATAGCTCGTTGCGTGTTTATTATATACATTAAACTCAAAACATTTAAGCTACACTTTCCTCAAAAATGTCAAAAAATATAGAATAAAAAGTAAAACTTGACCTCTAAGCTATTAGGTTGTTGAACTCAAAACAAAAGCCGTCAGTTAATCGTTAATATTTACTGCCAGCACTGTTACTGCAATGGCGTTAGTGCGTTAGTCTGTCTTATCCAGGGATTAAACCCATTGTCATCGTTAAATTTTATTGCTCAAACGGACCACTAAAGCGGTATTTATTACGAGCTACATTTCAGCCCGCGGCTTTTCTTACTTGTACAGTCGAACTTAAACAAATGTTTTGTTTACGCGCTTAATGTATTTGATAATGACAATTGAATTTGTGGTACAGACCTGACTCGAACTCAACTAGTTTTACTTTTTATATTTTAAAACATTCATCATCATCATCATCATCATCATCCAAACCTGTATACACCCCACTGCTGGGCACAAGCCTCCTCTAAAGTTGCAAGAAAAATCGTGCAAGTCGCATTACATTGCGGTGCTCGATTGATCACTACTAACTCGTTTGCTTTACGGCCTCGCAATGTAATGCAACTTGCTCAGGCCGTAATTTTCAGGCGGGCCAATTCGAATTAGGAACTTCACACAGACTTGGCTTCGCAGGTTCGCTCGTAGTCAATTTCTCACATGAATTTCGAAAAGCTCAAAGGTAAAAAAAATGTCCCTAGCGGGTATAAGTAAGTTTATAAGCTAGTTTTTAAACTATAAATTCCAACAGCTGTCAACAATCCAACTGCTATATTTGTAAAATCCGATCCGGACCCTTTCGTCTCCGCGAAATTTGGAGCGCGCATGAAATTTAAACACACGCCGAAATAAATGTTCCTGAAACAAATGTTGTCGGCGATTCCTTCTCACGGTGCTGCCTTCTTACGCAGGAGGGCTGGTCTAAGTCATGAGCGGAATACCAAGCCCCCTTAAGTGAAACGTTCGACATGTGAATGTAATCAGCTAATAAGCGCTTTAAAGCTTTATTATATGGAAATAAAAATGAAATAGTAGCTTCCTACCAACCGCTTCCTAGCTGCCGCTGCCATTCGAAGCAACTGGAGGTCTATGGGGAAGGCCTATGTCCAACAACGGACGTCCTATGGCTTAAATGATGATGATGATGACTAGCTTCCTCGGGCAAAGAATTAGCTTAGCTATTCAAAGAGGGCCGTTGCTGGCGTCTTCGAAACCTTGCTTAAGGGGACTCTCTTAAATAAGTTGTTTTAGTTTTTTTCGTTTGTGTAACTCTTTATTGTAAAATACATCAAAAACCCATTCCAATGAAAAAGAGAAGTACGAAGGCAAACTTATGGCATAAAGGGATCTGTGGAGCAATGCAATGGTGTGTGCAAAGTTTTCAATCCGCACTGGAAGCCCTGTCATTCCGAGAGGAGGCCTATGCTCAAGGGAGGGACATT
This sequence comes from Choristoneura fumiferana, assembly GCF_025370935.1. Lineage (NCBI taxonomy): Eukaryota > Metazoa > Arthropoda > Insecta > Lepidoptera > Tortricidae > Choristoneura > Choristoneura fumiferana. The sequence continues at coordinate 21,332,579 of NC_133473.1, forward strand.
ATATAGGCTGCGATGATGCACGACCTACATATATACCTACGCTCACAAAACCCTTTCTTCGGGCAGTTGATTATTTAAAAAAAAATCTATAACAATCTCTTACAGAAATCACGCAACCGTCACCCGCAATCTCTTCTGCCTTCCACCCCCAACTACCTCGAATAAGAGTTGCTATTTTTCCCATCTTAAAGGCTTCTAATATCGCGCCGCCGCGGGCCGGTTGTCATTTGTCTGCTGGCAGTACGCAAACTTTGCCTCACTGTTTGAAAGCACTACATTATACCGTGCCTCTTTATCGTACACGTCTTGGGCAGTTAGGGGATGTTTTTATCGATAAATTTTGAAGTTGATGTTTTCTTACCGATTATGCCCGAAGAAAGGTTATGTTTTTTGAGCGTGTGTTTGTATGTGCGTATATTTATTTGTTCGGCACCCTCTGTGACCTTAGCGGCAGGATGGATTTTAACATTAAGTGGCATTATTAAATTAGTTATAACTGTCAGAGTGACATAGAATATAATAATACCTCAATAAACCGTCCGCAGAAAAATGGAGGTAAAATTACAAAAACATAAATATATGAGTGTAAAAGCTTAATTAGCTCATTCTGAATGAGTATAATATCGATCCCCGGGTGTGACATTTGCCTAAAGAGAGATCTTTCTACTGTGACGTCCACGCTTCATATCACTCTAAGAAAGATGTTGACAGTGTAGTTTTGTTTTAGTTTTTAAGTAATTGCATTTTTAAAGTTAATGAAAGCAAAATCATGATAATGAGATGCAAGTAAATATTAAGGCAGACTGTTTTTTTTGCTTTTAACACCAGAAAAATGGAGTAGCCATTGTACAAAGTCTGAAAAGGAACTAGAAAGGGACAACAAGTACACATGTGTATTGAAACACTTATGCTACAGGATAAGGTTTTAGGATAAAAATACAAAGATGCTGAATTCGATTGCGAATGCCCGCGTGTCAGACAATACGGCGGTTCTGAGACGGAAATCTTGTAAAAAAAATATCCAATTACCTAGCAATTGAATTGACTTAAGTACTCGTAACCTCGCGACAGTCTGGAAAGTTTAAGAGCTCTCCACTGAATCGGTGATCGCAATAATTCGATTTTAAATTAGAATAATTAGCACAAACAGCGTAATTCAGAGTAATTAATTTAGGTTTCGATAGTTGAATGAACTGTGGAAGTTTGAGGGCAGGACGTCTCGATTTGTAATTGATTACGATTTTGATTTATGGTTAGAGATAACTGTTTGGAACTAATGGTTTATTGTCGGGCATTAGTCAATCGCAGACAATTATGGCTTCTTGTGGAACAGGTTAGAAAATTTCAGTTTTATTAAACTTTTCAAACTTCACTCGTTTTTTAGGGTTCCGGAGCCAAAATGGCAAAAACCCTTATAGTTTCGCCACGCGGGACAATCAATGCTAGAAAGCTGTAATTTAACACGAATAAATATGTAAGCTATGCCGACAAAACGGTACAATTAAAAATTGTATAAAAAAAATTTTTAGTGTACCTCCCATAGACGTAAAGTGGGGGTGTTTTTTTTTCGCATCCAACCCAACAGTATAGTGTGGGGTATCGTTGGATAGGTATTTTAAAACTATAACGGCTATTTGCTTGAGATTTTTCGATTTAGTGATCTGTTTGCGAAATATATAACTTTAAACTTGCAAATTTTCATGAAAATCGAGCGCCACCCCCTGGTAAAAAAACCGCCGGGTGGTCAACTAAAAAGTAAAAAATAATTATGCACTACCTAGCTGTTGCCCGCGACTTAATCTGCGAAGAATTCGTTTACCCCTATCCCGCGGGGACTATGCCGATTTCCCGCAAAATTAGCCTAAGTTAATTTAGTATAAGTACCTAGTAATATTTTTTTATCTAAGCGTCGTCGGTGTCGGGGGACCGCTAAGGTTTAAAAAATACAACATATGTACTTCAGTTTCCTGTTAACCTTAGCGGTCCCCCGACACCGACGACAAAAAAAAAAAAAAATATTACTAGGTACTTATACTAAATTAACTTAGGCTAATTTTGCGGGAAATCAGCTGTTGGTTACTATCATATGTGTCAGATCTAGGAAGATCAATGTCTAATCGGAGTAGCTTGAAACCTGGCATACATAATATTTGTACCTAACTAGGGAAATAATGTAAGTGTTGTCAATAAAAAAAAAACAGACGGCAAAAATATTCGTTTTTCACACAGATTTATTTATAATAACTCTATCGATATAGTTTCAATCCTCCACTACCCGCATCCCTACGAAGCAAGACTCCGCACTTCCCTACACTGGATTTCTTTTTAATACCCACATTTAAACTCGGCGAGCACATGTCGCCAAACAACCTTCGTGTCCGCTCACCTACCGTAGTAGGAGTTATAGCTATGAAGTTTACTAGTAGGAAAATTCAAATTTCATACCTGAAGTTTCGAGGCCATGAATTTGGAGATGTTAGAGCTAAGTGTTGTAATATTAGTTTATGTTTGGAATTCTGATGTGAGTTGGTATGTTATCGCAAAGTGTATAATCGAGTGATCATACGATTGTAATTTATCAATGTATGAAAATATTAAATAACTACAATTGAGAAACAAATGATATCAGAAAAATTATCTACGGCTCTTGCTGATAATCAGGTTCCGTACAAAAATAAGTTTGTGTCAAAAATTTCATTTTTAATACAATTTTCTTTGATAACTGTACTTTTTGAATTGATTGTACTTCTATTGCCATACATCCCGAATTTGAAGTCGATTCAACCACACTGCAAGTGAGTCAAAATGCATTTGCAAGATTTGACTCAAAAAAAATAACAACAAGTCAACAACTTGTATTTCTCCCATGTTCACAAAGAAATGCGTCAAGCAGCTGTAAATTTACTGTTAACATAAATATGACTATGATAGGTTTTTTGGAGTATTTTTGTATTTTTTATTTCAACTCCAAATTCGTTAATTTTACGGGTATCCCGTGAAGCTATATCAAAAATACAAACAGAGACATGGATGGACAGAAAAATCGAACCCATGTCCTCAACAATCCGTGGAGCGAAACAGATGTCGCTAGTGCTGCTGCTTAAGTAGCGTAGTGGAAAAAAGCAACCTGAGATATGTGTGCATAGGAGAAATTCGTGTCTAGACTCATGTCCAGCGGTGTGTAGGGGTACGCAGCACGGATTGCTGAGGACCTGGGTTCGATTTCCAGCGCTGGTCTCTTTTTCTGGTTTTTCTGTGCATCCATGTCTCAGTTTGTATTTTCGATATAAAGAATGACTTACTAAATTTGAGTTTTAAGATTTTTTTTTTCACAAAATATGTCTTCAGTTTTTGTTTTTTAAGTGTCCAAAATATGTGATTATCATCAGCCGAGAAACGTCTAGTTTTGAACATAGGCCTCCTCTTTAGAACGCCACAATAAAGCATTCACCGATCGTCCACTTAGTGGCAGGCCTACCAACACGTCGCGTCGGCTCGTGGTCCAAAATATGTAAGCACTATCTGCCCTAGCAAAAAAACTCTGATTCACGTAAAACTGTCGCAAAGGGCGCGGCTCCGAAACAATAAACTGTCGTAAATCAGAAAGTTTGATAAACCCGTACTTTTGTGGAACTCCGCGGCCTACAGGCTATGGAGGCGTTTGCTGTTAGTTTTGTGGTTTTATGCTTTAGGTTTGCAAAGTAAAATAGTGCGTTTATGGACTATACGTCCCACTGCTGGGCAAATTCAAATTCCTTTATTTACATAAAATATGGTACAATAGGTGATAAATTAACATTTCCAGTAAGTAATATGTTTTAGATATTGTGCTACACAACAGCATGCAAAGTAATCTTAACACTAGACTAATTAGATTAAACACAGGCATCATACGTAAAAATAGCATAATTATGTGTTTGTGTTAAAGAGGGCATTTGTTGAATAAAACATTTTTTCTTTGAGCCATCTATAAGGTTTACTTTTAAATACATTTTAAAGAAAAACTTTGATTAAAATTTTTGATGCGTATGTGTTAACTATTTTTCCTAATAAAAAAAATACAACCAAATTGATAACCTCCTTTTTTGAAGTCTGTTAAAAAAGAGCACTGTTTGAAACTATATCTTACACGAGTCTGTACTCTTAATGTTGTTTCTCGTACTTCTTGGAGATAATTCTGAATCTTTCTTAAATATTTACAAACACAGCTACTTCAAATAGATATGTATAGAGTGTTTTCTTATGTACCGTAGATTCAAAGTAATCCTCGAAAGATCCTCGGAGCTAAAAGAAAATGTTTCGTTAAACATAATTTTCTTCACAAATGAAATCTTGGTCTAGGCCAGTTCTCAAGCACACTCGTAGGGTTGTCTGAGTCTCAAGGGAATCCTAAGTTGCAGCTAAATTAAAAAGGCTTGCTTGCCCTGCATGTTTCAAATGTCTGAGGGCCTCGTTTGGTTCAATTTGAGAAAACATATCGAAAATACAAACTGAGACATGGATGCACAGGAAAACCAGAAAAAGAGACCAGCGCTGGGAATCGAACTCAGGTCCTCAGCAATCCGAGCTGCGTGCTATAACCCTACACCACCGCTGGACAAGAATCTAGACACGAATTTTTCCTATGCATACATATCTTAGGTTGCTTATTTCTACTACGCTACTTATGCAGCAGCACTAATGTTTGTATTTTCGATATGGTTTCACGGGATACCCGTAAAAGTAACAAATTTGGAGTTGAAATAAAAAATACAAAAATACCAAAAAAAAAACCAATCATAATTGAGAAAACAAATTGAAAGGATACACCGTTTATAGTTAAGAATAACTTTTTACATAGTTTTAGTGCTAGTTTTAGTCTTAGTTTTAGGTGGTACTTATGGAGCCAAAATAAACCTTAGGATTCCGTGGCCGAAAGAAACAGAACCCTTAAATTCTGTTTTTGAGCTTTCTCTGTCTTTGGGGTAACTTGGCACAAGCTTTTATGCAACTTGAAATATTTGGATTTTAAAATTTGTATAAAGGATAGTTCTGTTTTTCGAGCGTATGATATATGTCTGGACAGTCGGCATGACATAGGGTATATAATATTTCGATATGGCGAATTTAAAAATAATATGTTTTATTGTAGACTATTGTAGACATAAGATGCTTTGTATCCCGGAAAACTGTACAGATCCTTGCGGGATAGCGGTAAACAAATTATAGGGAACGAAATTGCGGACAAAAACTACCTAGTATAGCTAGTATATTAGCTCTTTGTAATTTTGAATGCAAAAAAACACGTTTTTTCAACAAATTTAATAATTTTAATAATAAAACCTAATACAGAGTTTCGAGTTGCTCATTAAATCTTAAAAAGCGCACACACAATTCGCCGTTGACCTCTCGATCATCGACCCCCAATATAGATCAAGGTCGATTTAAAATCTTCCGCCACCAGGGAAATCAGGTCCAACCTTCACTCTAGGCCTTCGACGTATATTTATGGGCCTCTGTCAAGGGATCACGCGACGGGAGGGACTCGAGACCCCTTCGGGACCAGACTCCGTAGCGTTAGTGACGTTCCCTGAATTTTGAGTAGGTTTTTTAAAGAATCTTAGGTGATTTTCGGCTGTAAACTGTTTGCTTTGCTATTGAATCAGGTTATCTGTGCTTAACGCTTGGAATAATAAGTACATCATCTGAATAAAATTGTTAACTATCTTCTTAGTAAAAAATGCATAATATTTTAGCATCAGGTTTGCAATAGATGTTACAAAGTCATTATTACGAGTAGAGTGACAATAGAACCCTATTAATGTACAGATGGACTGTCTGTCTGTCTCTAAGTTTTTTTGTAATGGGGCATAGCCAGGTGAAGGGAACGGAAAACGACTTGAACTGAACGTGTGTATTCAATGATGTACATTCAAAAAGTTACTTACCGAAACCAAAAATAATAATAAAACCGGCCAAGAGCGTGTCGGAAACGCCCAAAATAGGGTTCCGTAGCCATTACAAAAAAATGAAGTACTTAATATTTTAAGGATTTTGTATTTTATACGGAATCTTCCAAGTTTAGGTATATTTTATTTCCTTAGGCTGCTATTTAGTCTTAAACTGCTAATAATTCTCAAGCAAACTTAGCCGTTATAGTTTTCCTTGAAAGTTTGATATACTTACTACCATCCTGAATTTTTTCAAATTTTTCCACCTACCGGTTTAGATTTTAGAGGGGGGGAATCTCGATTTTAATGAAAATTTGACAAACAAATCACTGAATTGAAAAATCGTCTTAGCAAACCCTGATGGTTTCAAAAGACCTATCCAACGATATTCTACCCTATAGGATTGGATGAAAAAAAAAAACACCCCCACTACGTCTATGGGAGGTTGAATTGTTTTTGAATTTTTTATTGTACCATTTTGTCGGCATAGTTTACGTATATATCAGTACAAATTTACAGCTTTCTAGCATTGATAGTCCCTGAGCAAAACCGCCGACGGACAGACAGACATGGCGAAACTATAAGGGTTCCGTTTTAGCCATTTTGGCTCCGGAACCCTACAAATTAAACTCATAAGGAATATACGAAACAGCAAATTATAAAATAAACCTGTGTATATTTTGCTCAAAAGCAGGGCTCTGTTAACACTGGACTATTATATAGATATTAACTTTTGCCCGCGGCTTCACCCGCGTAGAATTCAGTTATCGCGTTGTTCGCTTGCTCGTGTGTCCCCTCGAAAACTGTGCATTTTTTCGGGATAGAAAGTAACCTATGTCACTCTCTGGCCCATAAATTATCTCTATGCCAAAAATCACGTCGATCCGTCGCTCCGTCACACACACTTTCACATTTATAATATTAGTATAGTATGGATCCGTATTGCATCCGTATCGTGGTCCGTATTGTCCGTCCGTTTATAGCATTATAATCTTGGAGCCCTCGTTGCATGAGTCCGACTCACTCTTAACCGGTTTTTGAATCTAAACAGCAATCATTTACGCATTGTCACGTGTTATGTCGACTTGTTTGTCACCGCGACTGTCGTTCAACGGTGTCGCATCCGCCGCCCGCACAAGACGCGACAAAATCAGTCGCTGACGTTACTTGCACTGAGAATACGCAACTCGCATTACAATGAGGTATAGAGTCATTTGCGACATGATAAACATACATTGTAACAGCTCTATGGAAAAGTAAGCAAAGAGCCAGTTGTGTCCCTGATAAAAAATCGGCCAAATGTGAATTTGTACTTGCACACCGAGGGTTCTGTGGAAATTTGTAGTTATTTATGAATATCCAGTGTTAGCAGAGCCCTGCTCCTGAAAATTTCCTGCTCCATTTAGAATGATTACTGACATAGAAAGACAGACATTAAGATTTTTGGATTTTTCTTATTAGTTATGGTATATAATAAGTAGGTAGGTACAAAGAGCTACCTACGCGCGCTACGTAGCAAACTTTAAGTTTCTAGGACAACCGAAAGTACCTAACCTAAAGGTTTTTAGGGTTCCGTAGTCAACTAGGAACCCTTATAGTTTCGCCATGTCTGTCCGTCCGTCTGTCTGTCTGTCTGTCCGCGGCTAAGCTCAGATATCGTTAATACTAGAAACCTGTTATTTGGCATGAATATACATATATTCAGTCACGCCGACTGTGGTAAAATAAAAAATAAAAAAAATTAAGGTGCCATAGACGTAAAGCGGGGGTGATTTTTTTTCGACTAACCCTATAATTTGGGGTATCGTTGGATAGGTATTTTGACATCTCCAAACCATTGGGGGGGTTGCCAAGATGATTTTTCTATTCAGTGATCTGTTTGCGAAATATTCAACTTTAAATTGCAAATTTTCATTAAAATCGAGTGTCTCCCCTCCCCCCTCTAAAATCTAAACTGTTGGGAGGAAAAATCAAATTTACATGGAAAATTATAACGGCTAAGATTGCTTGCAAATTATTAGTAGAGTAGGAGTAAAATATACCTAAACTTGGAAGATTCCGCACACAATACGGAATCGTTGGAAAAATATTACTTGATTTTTACGCAATGGCTACGGAACCCTATCTTGGGCGTGTCCGACACGCTCTTAACCGGTTTTTTTTGGTTATGGTATCGACTATAGGTACAATGGCAAACTACCCTTATAATGAAACTGTACTATTCACCAAATAATCTTCGAGTGGACAAATGAAACGATTGTTTAATGAAGGACCAACATAAAGTGAGCTTGACCTTTTTAAATTCGAACATTTTTAACACAATTTTTTGTCCTTACCCAACAACAGATAAAACGGTACATCCGCTTCCGACCGCACGCACGCGACAAAGATTAGTCGCCGACGTATAAGACGAGCAAAGAAAAGTCTATAAATAATTACACGAACGGATACACTTTCGATCTTGGACTTTTTTTCGCTTTGCCGTTTTGCTTTTCGGTATTATTAACAATGTCGCCTATTTACCATGTAATTTTCGTTACAGTGGCTTTCATAATTCATGTCTTTGAGAGATGTAATATTCTGCCGTACAATACAATACAATACAATAACTCTTTATTGCACACCAATACAGTAAACAGTACAGAGAACACAAGTATATACATAGAGATTTTCTAAGGTAAGCAATAGGCGGCCTTATCGCTTCAGAGCGATCTCTTCCAGGCAACCTTTACAATGGACAGAAATAAGGAATACATTTTAGCAGGTGGTGCAATTTACAGTAGATTAGAGCTGTATCAAGAATACATAAAACTAACACATACAATACACATACACAACAAATCTAAACAGATAGATAGGTAGATAGATACCATAACAACACATAAATAAGCTAACTATAACATTCAAACGCAAGATGACAGGTAGTGCCATCAGCCTTTGTGGTCCAACACCCTAAAGTTGATTAGGTATCGTGTTTTCGTGTCACTAAATAATGTCGATAAGACGTGTAGGTATGTCAAACTTGAAAGTTTGACTTTAGCAACATACTCGTAATACAACAATACAACTTGGGGTCCTGACACATACTTGTATGAAAAGTAATGAATGTTTGCTTTCAAATTTTGGGCTTGTGCTGTGGTTAATAATATATATTTTAAGTATGTATCTATCTATTTAAGTATGTTTATCCATGTTGTCTACCATAACCCAAGCCTTGCTTACTTTGGGACTAGATCAATTTGTGTCAAGTGTTCTGTGATATTAATTGTAGGTATCCATTTGATAGAAAGCTGTTTAATAATTGACAGAGCGTCTATTCGGCTTGCATATTATGGATTCTTTGGTATGCGAAGCCGTTTCGCCCTTTACTTTTTTTTCATCTCAACCACAATGTAGCAGCGTCACAGTCCATTACGTCACTTACTAACATCCTCAAAAACCCCATTATATCTTAAACCCTCTGTCCCCTCTGTACTCCCAAATCATACGTGGTCACGTATGTCGGGCGGTGTTCGTTAATATGTCGGACGTGCGCGGGAAGCCTTATGAAACGTGCGCAGACGGCCGACTTTATTCCTCTTTTTAACCCCCGACGAAAAAGAGGGGTGTTATAAGTTTGACCGCTATGTGTGTCTGTGTGTCTGTGTGTCTGTGTGTCTGTGTGTCTGTGTGTCTGTGTGTCTGTCTGTGGCACCGTAGCTCTTAAACGGGTGGACCGATTTGAATGCGGTTTTTTTTATTTGAAAGCTGGTTTTCTAGCGATGGATCTTAGACATGATTTATCAAAATCGGTTCAGCCGTTTCAAGATCATCAGATCTTTTGTTCGCTGCGGTAGGAATCTTAGACGCATAATGGATATTTACTTTACTTTCAAACATATTTGGGACCTAAAATTTGAAACACCCATGTATGCTATATAGCTACGCAAGATTATGGAATCTCGGCCTGATGCTGCAGCCAGGATATCCAGAACACTAGTAGGTACACTCTTAATAAAACTATAGCAGATATATCGTGTTTGGGTTCGTTTTGATCAGTATTTGATTCTACAAACAATGCAATGGTGGCAACAGGATGAGCTGATGCTGCAGCCAGGATATCCAGCACAATAGTACACTCTATAAAAAATAATAGCACATTATGTCGTGTTTGGATTCGTTTTGATCAGTAATTGATTCTACATACAATGCAGTGGTGGCAACACGACGAGCTGATGCTGCAGCCAGGCTATTCAGCATACCAGTATACTCTTGAAAAAATAATAGCAGATATGTCGTGTTTAATTCCTTTTGATCAGTATTTGATTCTACATACAATGCAATGGTGGCAACACGATGAGCTGATGCTGCAGCCAGGATATCCAGCACACTAGTACACTCTATAAAAAATAATAGCACATATGTCGTGTTTGGAATCGTTTTGATTAGTAATTGATTCTACATACAATGCAGTGGTGGCAACACGACGAGCTGATGCTACAGCCAGGATATCCAGCACACCAGTATACTCTTGAAAAAATAATAGCAGATATGTCGTGTTTGGATTCCTTTTGATCAGTAATTGATTCTACATACAATGCAGTGGTGGCAACACGACGAGCTGATGCTGCAGCCAGGATATTCAGCACACCAGTATACTCTTGAAAAAATAATAGCAGATATGTCGTGTTTGGATTCCTTTTGATCAGTAATTGATTCTACATACAATGCAGTGGTGGCAACAAGATGAGCTGATGCTGCAGCCAGGATAACCAACACACTAGTACAGTTTAAAAAGATATACTTATATCAAAGTTTAAAAAACATGAAATAAAAACTTAAATTTAAAATTTAAAAAACCCCCGACTTAAAAAACTCCAGCAAAAATAAAAAAAAACGCCCGAAAAAAAGCTGCTTGAAAAGACAATTAAAAAGTAAAAAATAATTATGCGCTACATAGCTGTTGCCCGCGACTTCATCTGCGAAGAATTCGTTTATCTCTATCCCGCGGGGACTATGCTGATTGCCCGCAAATTAGCCTAAGTTAATTTAGTATAAAGTATCTAGTAATATTTTTTTTATTTAGCGTTGTCGGTGTCGGGGACCGCTAAGGTTAATACTTTAAAAAATACACATATTTAGTTTCATGTTAACCTTAGCGGTCCCCCGACACCGACAACGCTAAGATAAAAAAATATTACTAGATACTTTATACTAAATTAACTTAGGCTAATTTTGCGGGCAATCAGCATAGTCCCCGCGGGATAGAGATAAACGAATTCTTCGCAGATGAAGTCGCGGGCAACAGCTATGTAGCGCATAATTATTTTTTACTTTTTAATTGTCTTTTCAAGCAGCTTTTTTTCGGGCGTTTTTTTTTTATTTTTGCTGGAGTTTTTTAAGTCGGGGGTTTTTTAATGATTGTGTCGACGTGCTCTGACGTCACGTGTGAATGTTTTTAATTCAGTGAATTTGGTTTTAATATAAATGAAAAAGCTGCCAGTCTTATAATGAGGGCGTTTTAAATAGAAACAAAAGATCTTTTTGGTGTATCTGTGGACAGGCTACAATTGTGTTGCCTGGGGACCGAAGTTCCAGAGAAAAGAGTTGGAAGTTGTCCTAAATGTGATGTAGAAAATATAGCTTTTTTAGGGCCGCTAGATATCTATTGTTTGTTTTTGACACTAGAGACAGATTTGTATGAAAGAAAACGTTTGAAAAAAATAGAGTTTAAAATCTCTATACAAGAAGTGTATGTACAATCAGCCAAATATGTGGTCTACCACCCTAAAGTTGATAATCGTTTGCATGTCATAAAACAAAAATGCCAAATGACGTGTCTCGTGACTTGAAAGTTCGACTTTAGCGAGATATTCATTTGAAAGGAACTTGTTTAAAAATTAGTAGATCACTTATTTGGCTGACGGTACATAAGTGAGAGAGAATATGCTTGCTTTTTAAATTTTGTATCTTTATTTTCATTAGTATACCCGTGTGAAGCCGGGGCGGGCGGCTAGTGGTAAATAAATAATGTCAATTCATTTTTCGTCTTCTGCCAGTTGTCAGAACAAACCAACACGACATAATGCCAGCAGAAACATTTCATTCTACGGAAGTAAATTGAGATATTAGCTCATCGAATAAAACGGAAATTTTCCAGCGACAGGTTGATTTATGGCGCAGCGATAATGGCGTTATCGGCCATCTTGGTTTTCGAACCGTTACATTTGAATATGTGTCCTTCGAACCGGATTTTGGAAGGTTAAACGTTACAAGTTAAGTATTTAGTTTGTAATGCAATTTGCGGAGTATTGCAAAGAGCTGAGAGGATTGTGTCCAGCAGTGCAATGGGACGTATATAGGCCGAGACGGTGGTGGTGGATTATTGACAAAGAGTTTTTTTCATCTCGTAATCGGCCTTTGTACGACCGATTGCCAGGCACAGGCCTTCTCTCAGATTAAGATCGCTTGCGCTGCAGTTTTTTTACGGGCGCTGTGCAGTGTGGGTACATTTTTAATACAAGCTTTTATTGCGGACTGTATTTTTTGTTAACTGTACTAGCATTGTCATCTAAATTACATCTCTGTACCAAATTTCATGTTGATGTCCGATCCGGGCTGGATCATTAGGATGTTACTACTAGAATATTGTACCTGTTTTACATAAGTATGCCAAATTTCAAGTTAATCTGACAACTGAAAATGGGTCAAAAATTTGCAAGATTTGACCCATACATACACACATACTTACATGTACCTACATACATTACAAGTTAAATAAAAGCTTGTGATAAAATCAATTCAGTACCACACATGTAAGCAAACTAATAATGTAAAGGTCTTTTTATTCTATACGCTGACTCTTGTTTCCCCTTCGGCCCATTCTATGTAAACGTCCCTTTCATACATAAATAACCTCTAAAAGACATTGATAGCGATGATTGATCATGACATTGACAGTCTCCCATTCACATACTGACGTGAACAAATATTAAATTCAGATAAAGCTGTCCCTTGAATTATCACAAGATTAACGCGACATCGGCCACCATTTTGTTTTCAAATAACTTACCAAAATATAAAATCTCGCCAAAAGCATAAAATAAATGTAAACAATAGGACAAGTTCTCCAAAAATAAAGAAACAAACAGGACTGTCAAACCTAACAAAACTAAACTACAGTTTGACAAAATTGTTGTATTTCGAAAGGTGCCAAGTTTAGTACTGACTATTAAGCACACAAAATCAAACCTACATCAAATATTTTATAAAAGTCACTCTCAAAAGTATGAATAGATTGCTTTATGGCACAGCGTTGAGAACCTGTAACGTAATAACCTGATTGAACTCGACTAAGTAATTTATGTACTTATAATCTACTCGACTACATAATGTTTAGTTACTAAAATACTATCTTCGCGACTAAATTATTAACGTCGTCCGAATCGGGCTTAAAATAGCCAACTTGTAGGTTATTTTATACTACTAAACTAATAACCTTTACTGCTTGGGTTTGCAAAAATAGCATTGTGATATTAATTTACTTTGTACTAAAGTCACCCATGTAAAATTAAGTGTTTCTAGATTAATGTAACGTTTGATATTTCTGGACATCTTCTTCTCTTTTAAAATATGGCTTTTCTCTCCTAATTAATAGGACAATTTCGCCAGTGTCAAAGTAAACTCTTTGAGAGGGACGTTGTACGGTGGTTGTAGTTTTTGCTACTTGATAGTAAAATTACAGAAACCACGTGGAGACAATTTGCTCATTAAAAAATGTCAGACACGAGAGCAATATAGAATCTGTGATCACTGTAAAGGTTAAACGCCGCATAAAACACTATCAAAATATACTTCAACTAGCCAAAGCAACAGAAATAGCAAAATTAGATATTGTCTACATCCGCCATGTTCGAATGCTACAAATCGAATCCCCTGGACAACTTACACCACAAAGTGTTGACACCCTAAAGTTGATAATCCTTTACATGTCATAAAACAATAATGCCAATAGACGTGTCTGTCAATTTAAAAGTTTGACTTTAGGGACATTATATTTAATTTTAAAATTGATAGACCACTTATTTGGCCGACCGAATGGCCGATGGGGTCAGAAGGTTCTCGAATGGCGTCCGCGGACCGGGAGACGAGCTGTCGGTAGGCCTCCAACAAGATGGAGCGACGACCCGGTTAAGATCGGGGGATCGCGTTGGATGTGGAAAGCACAAGGCCGGTCTGACTGGAGAGATTTGGGGGAGGCCTATGTCCAGCAGTGGACGTCTTTTGGCTGACATAATGATGTCCGTAGAAACATCAAATTAATATAATTTTTAAATCTCAGATTCAATTCATTATTGCGAGTTCCGTTTACCTAACTTCACAGTCCCGCTTGTAACTGCGCTCATTGGGTTAGTTTAGTATCATTTCGTCTAAAAAAGCAGCTGGTCTAAGTAGCAAATCGTCTAATAAGCAAGTGGTCTAAAAAGCAACTGGCCCTAATCTGTTATTGTCGAAAACTTGAAAAAACATAGGAAGGTTAGGTTAGGTTAGAGCTGCATCAAGTAGCCAAGCGCCTCAGCCACGCGGAATAGGAGCTCCGCGAAGCGAAGCTCCGTCGGCTTTAAGTCAAATAATTTTAGACCACTTGCTAGGGTGAGGGCACCAGTCATGGACAGGAACCAATAATGGAATATTTTTTTCCGCCAACCCAATATTAAGAAACGGACGCTACTTTTTCTGAAACTAATAACACTTATGTGCAGATAACTGATGATCATAACTGGTAAAGTTCAACAATGATGAGCTATAAGGCATTGAATCCTTGCTGTCCATTACTGGATACTACTGTGCTTAACATGTCCATGATTGATGCCGTCACCCTTCTTAGAACAATTGCTAATTTGCTACGTAGACCAGCTGCTTTTTAGACCGAATGATACTATCATACTAACCCGGCTCATGGGTTTAGATAAAATTAAAAATGTTATTTTCTTTCGTTTGTTTACTAACACACTATGGATATTCTGCTTGTCCGAAAAATAGAATTTGAATAAGGTTATTTAACCAATCACAACGTGACGCAAATGACAAATTTGTCAAACGGTTCTCACGATAATAGCATCAACCAGTAGGTATGAAGTCACGGAGACCCTCATTTCAATTATATTTCATGGTTCTCACTTGCGGGTTAAATTTCAAATTTCAAATTTCAAATTTCAAATTTCAAATTTCAAATTTCAAATTTCAAATTTCAAATTTCAAATTTCAAATTTCAAATTTCAAATTTCAAATTTCAAATTTCAAATTTCAAATTTCAAATTTCAAATTTCAAATTTCAAATTTCAAATTTCAAATTTCAAATTTCAAATTTCAAATTTCAAATTTCAAATTTCAAATTTCAAATTTCAAAATATCAAATTTCAAATTTCAAATGATTTATTCAGTAAATAGGCCGCAATGGGCACTTTTACACGTCATTTTTTTAAACTACCAGCGCTTTCGGAAAGACCATCATTGCCAAGAAGAATGCGAAGAAATTACAAATAAAATACTTAAAAACTATATTATACAATTAAAGAAAAAAAATACAAAAAAAATAATAATAATAATACAGGGTATGGGGTCCCTTAGTTACAGTTCCCTTAGTTAGTACTAGTCTGATATAAATATTGCAGCAAAATTTGTCAAATGACGCCAGATCTGATTGAAATCAATCACGGGCTTAGCCGTACGTCTGCAGGTTGAAGGGCACGCTAGTAAATAAATAAAAATCTCGTCAATATGATGGATCGCTGAATTCCCAAAACACATCTCTCGACTCAAATATTAAATTCTCATAAAGCGTCTTTTGAATTAAAAAGTTTTTCCAACTTGGCGCTGAGACAAATTTTACTTTCGCTTCATAACTCGGGAATTTTTGTTAGGGGTGAATATTTTATTTTTAAGGCAACATTTACAGGAAACTCGGGTCGGTATTGGATTGTGCCAAATGTTTTTATTAGGGTTAAAAGTGTTTTATTTACTGCAAAGGCAAAGTTACAGACTGACGATGTACCTAGTAAGTTTTAAGAATGAAAATACAATGTAAGGTTGTTGTTTCATTATTTTGACAGTGTAACTAAAATGTCTGGCGTTGACGATTACGAGTAGGCATGTTGTTTTTGACTTCCGTTCACTTTAGAGGAATATTCAGCAGGTCAAATGAAGTTATTTTCTTAAAGACACTAGTGAATTGACGCTTACTGTTTAAAAGATCACAAATAATGAGGATAATTAATTAATTTGACATTCAATAACAAAAAATGGTACCGACTACAAAACTCTTGAAAATATTTTTCTAGGTAGGTACCTACTAGCTCGAAGTCGGTGACAGCACGAGCCAGCAGGAGTGGAACAATAGTTGTCTACCTCACCTACATACTATGGGTTTCAATCACTCCTGCTGCGTCGTGCTAAGTCACCGACTTCGAGCTAGTAGGTACCTACCTAGAAAAATATCTTCAAGAGTTTTGTAGTCGGTTCCATTTTTTGTTATTTTTTTGCAGTCGGTTTTACTTTTTTCTCGGTTTTATTTTTAAAATCGGTCCACAAATTGACTGAGTAATCGGTGAACATACATAAAAAAAAACAAACATTGGAACATAGAATCTCCTCCTTTTTTGAAGTCGGTTAAAAATGACCCACGGTGGGACATTGACATAACTTCGAAAAATGTACACGTGGTTTTAATAGTCCGAAAAATTACTTTATTTTTTACTGACTTAATTTACTGAAGGTGCGAAAACGTGAGTCGGTGAAAAAGAAAACTCAGTGGATTCGCAAATTGGCACATTAAATTATGTGCCTGCATGCTTTTGGGCGAAAACAATCGCGCATCGAAGCATATAAGCGTGTTCTACTTGGTGTTTGAATTACAGAATATTGTTTTTTTGCGACAGTATAAAGTTAGGCACAGAAAAAAACGTAAACTTTTCTGTAGTAGTATAATAAATGGTTACTCAGTTAATATAATATACTAGCTTTTGCCCGCGGCTTCGCTCGCGCAGAATTGGTATGTAGCCTAAACCTTTTTTGATCCCACAGGAACCATACATTATTTCGGGAACCGAGTAAGATAAGTGACCAATATGTATATAAGTATACCTACAAAGTAGAGCTTAGCAAAGCAAAAGTATTATGCCAATAGAGCTGATTGATAATGAGGGCTATCGTTTTTAGTCTCACCAGATGGCGCACTGTTGCGTGAGGTTTTTAAGTATGGCTTTCAAAGTCTGTTATTACGGGCGTGAAGACAAAGTTTAGATTAAAATCATATTTAATACACCTTAAAACCGTACCATAAAAATATCGAGCATGCCACAGTGTTGCATAGTCCCCGTTTTGTTCGGAAAAAGGGAGGAAAAAGGTTTCCGAAAGACAAAACTGTCTCAAAACACAGACATTCATTGCCCCGGAACGCATATTTGCCATAATTAATTTCAGATATTGCAAAATATTTACAAAATTATTCTAATTATAAATAAACCCGCGTAGCTCACCCAAAAACTATGAGATTTGACATTTCGGAGACCTCACGCTATACTAGCGCCTCTAGTGGCGAATTCATACGCGATAGCCCTTATTGATTGAAAACTTAGCAAAAATAATATCCATTACGATTTAATACACACCCTACAGGGTAAACGAACAGCTAGACAGCGGATCGGCTGTTATAGGTATTCTTTGGGACCTTTATATACGGGACCATAAAAAAACTTTGGAGTCAAGTTGAGCACACTCCCGCAAGAAATCAACTCACACCACGGAACCACGACAATGGGGTCCGAATTAGAAATAAATTTGATTCGCTTTACGGCAGTTGTCGCACCACCAACGATCGGCGAGAAGCGAGAATAACTATCGCTTCTCAAAATTAGGACGCCGTAATACGCTTTCTTTAGTTCTTTCTTGGTAGGTGTGTATAGGTAGTCGATTTCATTTTTTATCCCAAATGACTTATTTTAGTTTTCGAAAAAATATTACAGTAAATTTTGCAGCCAAATACACTGTATAATAAATATTGAGGTTCAAATGATTGAACATTTAGTTACCACATTATAATAAATACGGTTGTGAGCGACTGTTGTTTAAGTAGCTGCTACAGCCAATACTTAGAAAACAAATTCTGCCTTACTTTTTTGTTGCGTCGCTTTTAAAATTACTTAATCAAATATTCTAAATACAAAAATGTCTGTGTCTGTCTGTAACCTCTTCAGCTTAAACCGGTGAAATTTGGAGTAGAGAAACTTAGATACCCTAGAAAAGATAATAGTTATTTGTGTCACAAGGGAGCAAAATGGTATATTTACGGCGAGGGCGTACATTGAATCCAGAATGTAGCGAAGGATTCTACAATAGAATCCTGAGCGTAGCGAGGGATTCTAAAGTAGAATCCTGAGCGTAATGAGGGATTCAAGTGTTAACGCCCAAGACGAAAATAATTTTGCTCCCGTGTGGCTCATACAACTTTTCACACCGAGCAATAAGAAACTTGAAAAAAAAATATATCTAAATATAATTAAAAAACAACCAGCATAGAAAATGGCGTGGCTTTCCAATTATCAACTTCAAAAAATGGCATTTGCAATAAAACACTTAGAAAAGCCTTGAACAGAAAAGTTGCACTTTGCTCCCTCTCGACAGGGAGGAAAAGTTACTTTTCTGAAGGAGAGGTGTGAAAAGGATATTTTTTATCCCGGTAAATAATATAGTTCCCGTGGGATAGTGAGAAACAAATACTTCGGAGACGTTACTGCGGGTAACAGCTCTGCTAGCTCGGTAATATGATCGGTGATAGCCGTGTCTTCGTCGACAGTGGGACTGTTGCCTATTAGACTCTAACTTGACGCTTTTTATTGGCATATTTGAACGCCAGGTGCGTAGAACGGTGTCGGTTTCCACATGATGAGGTTTCCTCCAGCTGAGTAAGCGAGTACCTTGTCGCTTTAAGAATACGTGAGGAGTCGCAGGAATGGTTAATGCGTTTTGGGGCGACAAGGTGCCATGTTTGGCTGAGGGTGACCGTTTTGTTCAGGTGTTGCAATATTTGTTATGGAAATATTGACGGAGTATTTGTATGGAAAGGTTTAGGTTTTGAAGTTTTGTTATCTGTTGGAAAAAGGATGAATTTGTTAGCATTATTTATGAGTACCTAACCTGCTTTTGTCAGCGTCTTCGTCTGCGATAAATACGTTTATCGCCATCCCGCGGGAAAATTTTAGTTTTCCGGGTTTAAAACTATCCTATGTTATTTTTAGTATCCTGAACTATCTTCATACCAAATTATATTTCAATTGGTTTAGAGGCTTAAGTGGAAAAGGTAACAGGCACACAGATATAGTATTATTTTCACATTTGAATTATTCATTAAGAATTAGTCAGTACCTATCGTCTAAAAGCAAAAGTTTTCTAAAGATTTCGTATTGTGTACGGAATCTTCCAAGTTTAGGTATATTTTACACCTTAGGCTGCTATTAACTCTTCAATTAACTACTTAAATTGCTCAAGCAATCTAAGCCGTTATAATTTTCCTTGTAAATTTAATATATTTACTACCATTCTGAATTTTATGATTTAAATTCGGGTTTTGTTCCGCGTACCTTGATTTTAGAGAAGCTCGATATTTCGGCACAGTTGCATGCGCCATGATCACGAGACGACCAGTCGGTGAGATGGTCAGTCGTAGGAGAAATTCGTGTCTATACTCCTGTCCAGTGGTGGTGTAGCGGTATAGCACGCAGCACGGAATGCTGAGGACCTGGCTTCGATTCCCAGCGCTGGTCTCTTTTTCTGGTTTTTCTGTGCATCTATGTTTCAGTTTGTATTTTCGATAAGACTAAAGGAGACAACTATGCGTAGAGTAACAAGCACACGTACGTTTATTTTATTACCTCTCAAAACAAGATAAAGCAAAGTAACAACACAGCAAACTTGTATCGCCAGAGCAAATGTTTGCTATAGTCTGGCCAAGTGACAATGCGTCCGGCTTTGTGCGCCGTGGACGAAACGTCATCAAAAGGGGATTGGCAGGGGCATCGTGCAGAGGGATCCGATGAGGATGCACAATGCATGTAGGTATATTGTGGGTTGAAAAGAAGAGAGACTTTTTTGACACGCTTTATTAGCAACTCATCATCATCTCGGTCTAGGTATATGTCGGCGGCTGATCGTACAATCCGCCAGATCACAAAATTCCTAAGCATATAGTGAAATGGCGCCATTTCATGAATTGGCTAAGGGACATCCGCCATATCGTTCAAAACTCACCGTTTAACGATTTGCCTTGTGACGTTTAGGCAGATCATGAAATTCCTAGGTATATCATGAAACGCCGTCATATCGGGTCTGGCACTTCGCCGGCTCGTGTGTTGTGGCCACAATTAACACTAACCACTCCTCGCTTCGCTCGTCGTACCTAAATTTTTCTTTTTTTCGGCACGATGTGCCCGGTATAGAGCTAAGCATAGGTATAGAGCTCTAATCGATCTGCAGTATTCTTTCTCAGGCACATCGTGATATGCCTGGCCAAGTTTTAGTTATATCACGAAATGGCGCCATTTCACGATATGCCCAGGAATTTCGTGACCTGGCGGATTTTACGATCGGCCGCCGACATATATAACGCAGCCGCTATAATTTGGTCGAAATGTCGAAGTAATCTTAGCAATTTTAATTTACATATTAACAAAAAAATACAACTACTATCTACTTACTATTTACAAAACTTATACTAAATAGAAAATGTCTTCAAGGCAGCTGCTTTGGGGGGCTGTTCCTAGGAGGCTGGCAGCATTACCTCTCTGGATAGCTAGGCTGATGCGTTGGGCAAGGTAACCAGCCCGCCGATCCCTTGAGGTATCTACCAGCCGAGAAGATAGCTGGCGGAGGAGCTGTTTTGCCTATGGCCCCCAAGGCCCCAAAGCAATAGTAAGTAGTTTTTGACGTCTCATCATTATGCTGAGCCAATGTCCGATTCACAACCGCAATGACACATACTTCATCAGTAGTACTATCGTACTTAATAATAATTATTGTTGTGTCTCGTGCACCCCTACATCGGCTGGCCGAAAATCGTTAGTCATAATGTAATGTTTGGCACAACTCTTTTACAGAAACTGACATGAACTTCTATGGGCGTGTACACGAAAAAGATGGGTCGATATTATCGGGGCCAGGAAAGAGTGCCACTCTTAGTCCCGATAAATATTAGACATTGTAATGGATTATACGAGGTTTATGCCATTATTGTTTCTTCCTATTCGCGATTCTGCACAAAATAAATTCCACACAGCTGAATTTGATCACATGCGTAATGCTTCACAGTCATTATTTCTACGCAATCTTGTTTCTTCTTATTCGCGATTCTGCACAATATGAATTCCACACAACTGAATTTAATCACATACGTAATGCTTCACAGTCATTATTTCTACGCAATCTTGTTTCTTCCTATTCGCGATTCTGCACAATATGAATTCCACACAACTGAATTTAATCACAGGCGTTATACTTCACGATTCTGTAATTATTTTTTTAAAAATCTCATACATAACCGGGAATCGAACCCGGACAAAATTGGGGCAGGGAAAAAATTTTTTTTTTTTAATTTCAATCGTCCTGTTTATTATTATTATTTTATTTAGGCTGCTGCTGCCTTCGGGAAGCTTCGTCTCAAGGTGTTCCGTTCACATAACTTAAAGCTCGCGACCATGATAATTTTTACCGCGGGAAAAGCGACTCACGCAGTCTGTTTTTTTTTTTATTTATAAACGCGACTAGGAAGAAACAAGATATTATAGAAAATAGATAGAATAAAAGATAAAGATAGTATCGTGAAGTATAACGCATGTGAGTAAATTAAGTTGTGTGGAATTCATATTGTGCAGAATCGCGAATAGGAAGAAACAAGATTGCGTAGAAATAATGACTGTGAATCATTACGTATGTGATTAAATTCAGTTGTGTGGAATTCATATTGTCCAGAATCGCGAATAGGAAGAAACAAGACTGCGTAGAAATAATGACTGTGAAGCATTACGCATGTGATCAAATTCAGCTGTGTGGAATTTATTTTGTGCAGAATCGCGAATAGGAAGAAACAATAATGGCATAAACCTCGTATAATCCATTGTAATGAGTCATCATCATCATCATGCCAGCCGGTTTTCTTTCTCGTTTTTCCGTGAAAAACAATCAAACAATTGTGATTTCAAGTTAGACAAGAGGGTCTCTGTATTTAAAGTAAAATAATAATAATAATAATATCATGGGACACTTGACACCAATTGACTTAGACCCAAACTAAGCGAAGCTTGACTAGTCAACGGATAAACATACTTATATAGATAAATGCATACTCAAATACATATTAAACATCCAAGACCCGAGAACAAACATTCGTATTATTCATACAAATATCTGCCCCGGCCGGGTATCGAACCCGGGACCTCAAGCTTTGTATTCAGGTTCTCTAACCACTTAGCCATCCGGTAGTCTAAAAATCATCCCCAGCCTATATACGTCCCACTGCTGGGCACAGGCCTCCTCTCAGAACAAGAGGGCTTGGGCCATAGTTCCCACGCGGGCCCAGTGCGGATTGGGAACTTCACACGCACCATTGAATTGCTTCGCAGGTTAGTGCAGGTTTCCTCACGATGTTTTCCTTCACCGCCAAGCTCGTGGTCTAAAAATCTAAAGATAAAGCTTGTAATATGATAAGCGTTGCTACATAGCATTCGTACAAAGACGTCAAACAAAACAGAATCTGACCATCGCATAGCCGTTGCTCGCTGCCCCTACACACCCTTGCTGACACCCCTCCACCCCTGTCACGCAGCATTTATTTTGTCACCCTCGCCTCCGTAAACCTAATAAGGATCAGAGCTAGTCACCAACAAAATACCGGTTAATAACAGAAGGATCCTTGGAAATTCTTCGTCAGACTTTGCTTCGTGAAATCTTAATTTAATTTGCAAGAAAATAAAGGGCCCACTGATGAGACGAGAATTTTACGAGCAAAAGGAAATAATCCTTAACGTTACGGCGTCCTATCCTTTGACTCATTATTCGGGACCTTGGCTTTTACGCGTTTTAAAATTGCCCCAAAAGATTTCTTAACTTTCATCAATTGTTTGGGGTGAGGTGAAGGTGCATTACGGCATTAGGAACCGAGTTTGAGCTATGCAATTGTTGCAGGGTTTTTTGAGCGAGCGAAAGTGTATTATGTTTTGCCTTATATTAATATGTAAATAATAAATAAATAATATAATTTAATGTCTACTTTCATATTTTTATGTACGAGTAAGTACTATTAAATAGTACTATTAATACATATTAAATAGATAGATATTCAGCGATTTATAAATCGAATAAACTAACTTATAACATTTGAACGTATTTAAGATGACAGTTTTCCCGAAGAAAGACTTTGATTTGTTTAATATTATGTTTAACTTATGGTTAATTTTAGGTAATTTTATTGTTTATCTATATTGTCGGCGGCCGATCGTAAAATCCGCCAGATCACGAAATTCCTAGGCATATCGTGAAAACGCCGCCATTTCATGATATGCCTAAACGTTGGCCAGGCATATCACGATTTGCCTGAGAAATAATACGGCAGATCGATTAGAGCAACGCATTCGTCGATATTCTAGCTCTATACCAGGCACATCGTAAAATAGTTTTTTTTGGCCACTGGTGGCGCTGCGTATGCAATGGCGGCCGTGACCAGCTGACCGGTCGTGTTTGTTTAGCGCGTGGAAAAAATTCAAAAATAGAAGTGCAAAAGAAGCTTTTGAACATCAGCTCCGTTCTTTTTATGTGAATCAAACGGATTCTGTGCACAATATGAAAAAACCATGGACGTCTGCCCGTATTTTAGAGGTTAGTAAATTGTTGATAAATAAAGTATTCACTAGTTGTTATTTATTTATATAGAAAAATTTAGGTACGACGAGCGAAGCGAGGAGTGGTTAGTATTAATTGTGATCACGACGCACGAGCCGAGCGAGCGAAGCGAGTGTGCCGCGCAGCGGCCGGCGAAGTGCCAGAAGCGATATGGCGGCGTTTCTTGATATGCCTAGGAATTTCATGATCTGCCTAAACAGGCCAAATCATGAAATGGCGGCGCTTCATGATATGCCTAGGAATTTCATGATCTGCCTAAACGTCACTAGGCAAATCGCTTAAACGGTGAGTTTTGAACGATATGGCGGATGTCCCTTAGCCAATTCATGAAATAGCGGCATTTCACGATATGCCTAGGAATTTCGTGATCTGGCGGATTTTACGATCGGCCGCCGACATATATATTATTATTAATAAATTATATTATAATATTATAATTATTATTATAAATTGCACCATCTGCTAAAATCTATTACTGTATCTATTACTGTAAAAGTTGTGAGGAAGAAATAGCTCTGCAGTGATAAGGTTATACTGGCTTACCTCGAAGAGTTTCTATTTACCTGGATTTTCTGTACTGTACCATTGTTTTGTATTTAATAGTTGGCAAAAGTTGACTGAGGGATGATTCCGAAAAGAAACTTGGTCCAATCATTATGCGGAGTGTGTTTTGACTGTGGTCGTTGTAAATTTTACAGCTGTACGTTGTTTTATCTGTGCGTGGTCGCAAATTTCAGAATAACATACAAAGACAAACTTATGTTAAATTTAACTGCCAGATATTTGACAAGTGTTGCTATCCCCAAGTGGCAAAGCGCCCGGGTCCGCCAAACACGTGTTTGGCAACGCGAGACCGTCTGCCACCCGAAAACCCCCGAATTTGTCACTTCAAAGTTCAATATATCAAAAACGGGTAAATCGATTTTGATGAAACATGTCTAAGAACCATCGCTAGAGAACCTGCTTTCATATAAAAACCCGCATTCAAATCAATCCACTCATTTAAGAGCTACGGTGCCACAGACGGACAGACACACATAGCGATCAAACTTGTAACACCCCTCTTTTTGCATCGGGGGTTAATAATTTTATCTTTTGAGGATTTTTTTTAGTTAGGTACGTGAACAGTGTGTTATCTACACAAAGCAATTGTGTCGATGTTCTGTTGGTTGAACGATTCTACGTTAGCTTAGTGCACATACTTACAAATATCTCAATGATTTCAAAAAGTATTCGTATATTTTACTGAGTAAGTTATAGTGGCGCGGCCGGGCAATACTAATGCTGAAATTCCAATTTGTACCATTACTAGATGTTTTCTAAGATATTCTACATAAACATACATTATACATATAACATAACACGAAAATTGCAATAAAATATCATCTGGCTTAACACATTCCTGATCGATAACGCATATGAGAATTTTCATTATCTTCGCAAAGTGCCACAGTTAATTTTACAGACATTTGAATACATGTAAGACAGACACATTGTGTGCATTTGTGGCACCTGAAGTGAAGAAGTCTTAAGTTTAACAACCAGCAATGAATGGATTAAAACCTCTACAACCATACAAAATACTCATGCGTAACTCTATAAACTAAACATAAAACATATCCCTCACAGCATTCCTTTCATCCCGACGGTATATTTTACCAAAATCGCGTTTAAAGGGAAAAACCTTTAGCTCAGTAAAGGGCCATCATTTATTACCCCCGTTGACAGGAGGAGCATTTGCTTGTTTTCTATGTAACTTGCCCGTCAAGACTTTAAAATAGACGGAGCACTCAAAATCAGGCTCAAACTGTACCGTGGAGGAGTTGAAAGTTGCTTGCTTGGTGCGTGTTTTTAAAGCAACTAATTAGTGGTGTTGCTGGCAAATTGCGTAGTAGGAGTTAGTCCGGACTAGGATGTTGAACGAGGCTGAATGGCGTCAGAATACGAGGTACATGGAGCAAATGGTGAGAGCTGTTGTTCTGTGTTTACTGAAGTTTCCTTGTCTGTGACCTTTGCAAAAATATGAAGAAAGAAGAGGGAAATTTATATTTATTCACAACACAATATGTGCAAGTATTTTGGATGGCGAACAATTTTTTGATTTGCATCCTCTTTGCTGTCGGTGGCTGATTGGCGCAAGTCCTTTGCCGCGCGCCTTCGATCGTAAAAAAAGGCGGCAGTCAGCCAGACTTCAAAAAAACTCTCGGCGGATATATATTATTGCGGTTGTGCTCAGTTTTGTAAAATAAATATTAATTGTGATTGTAGACATTGTAAATAGTTTTGTGTGTAAATAATAACAAACTTTATACGCCTAAAAACTAGCTAGTGAAGTGGCGGTGCGGACTATTGCGGCTTTACGGACTTTAGCGAGCGTCATACATCGAAGTCGGTTTCATTGAGGTATGTTTTTCATGAATTGTTCTCTAGACATAATGCTGCACAGAAGAGCAAATAAGCCACGGCCTTGGTAGCAGTCACTATTCGAAGGTTTATTAAACATATTTGGTCCATCGTCGCTCGGAGTTTTGTTTCGTTCTGTTGCAGTTTAGGTTAGTTTTAAATAAAAGTTATCTGTATAAAAACGGTGTTAGACAGCTTTTTTCGTTTTATTTAGATTCAAAACACTGAAATAATATTTTGTGTGAATACTTATTTTAGTTTTGCGGAATAATTTAGTAATTCTTTCATTGCATTCGACAGTCATTTGTTTTAAGCGTGGACACGGCCGGCCCCGGCTGACGCTTGCGTTCTAAATTCAAAATGGCAAAAATCAAAGCTTGTGAAGTAAAATTAAAATTAGAATGCGATTGGTTTAAAGCTTCTGTCGAAATGATTAAGTCGCCTGACTTTAATTCGAGTATTTTAGCCGCGCGATTACGAAAATTAGAGGCTCATTTTAATAACTTGACAATGGCATATGAAGGCTTACTAGAGGTTGAGTCAGACGAGGAAAAAATAAAGGAATATGATAGTCAGTACCGGAACGCTACTTTACAATATAACGAGTGTGATGCCAAATCAGCTGAGCTGCCGATTTCTGTGGATATTAGTAGCAACGGCGCGGCGGCCACGGCGGCGGCACAAGAGGCGGCGGCGCCTGCTCCGCGCCTGCCTCAGATTAATTTACCTCAGTTTGACGGTGATATCTTTCAGTGGGTCAGCTTTTATAGCTTATATTCCTCGTTAGTGTTATCAAGGAAAGATATATCTGACACAGAGAAATTCATTACTTAATTTCTCATGTACAAAATGAACCGAGGTCGTTGATTCAGCACTTACCTATGACGGCTTTATCTCTTGCCACGGCACTCGAAATTCTTACCTCGCGTTATCATAATAAGCGTTTGTTGTCCGATCGCCACATTTCGCGTATTTTGAATCTACCACCATTGAGGAATCATAACGCATTAAGAACTAACATATTGAATCCTTTGCTCGAATCCACTCAGGCATTGAAAAGTTTTGGATTACCAGTTGATGAATGGAGTTATCTTTTACTGCATATTGCATTAACAAAGTTGCCGTTGGAGTTAAAACGCGTTTTGAGCAAACATACGGTGGACTGAAAGAAAATTTACCAAGATTTGATGAACTAGTGGTTTTCTTGCAAAACGAATGTCATTTTATTGACACAGCCAATTCATTTGATTCAATGACGAAACTATTGAATACATATAATATTAGTGACAATAATAATCGATTCGCAGAAAAACGGTGCGCATTCTGTTCAATGAATCATTCATTGCAAGATTGTTTTAAATTTAAAAAAGGCTCTCCTACTGACCGAAAGTCTTGGGTGCGAAATAACAATCTGTGTTTCAGATGTTTCGGTAATCACTCAGCGGTAATGTGCAAGCAATTTATCCCGTGTGCACGTTGCGGTAATGTTGGACATAATTATTTAATTTGTTCCATCGACATGAATCCGCAACGGAATGTGATTCAGTCACCAAAGAGCAACCACTGCGGCGCACACAGTGCGGGGGCGTGCGCGCCGGCAACTGCGCGGTGCTGAGCGGCGCGGCGCAGGTGCCGGCGGCGGCGGCGGCGGCGGCGGCCCCGCTGCGCAGTGCCAGTGCGCGTGCTCTGTGCGCGAATTACCCGCACCAACTTGCGATAACTCTGAATAGCAACTAGTCACAAGTAGTGTTTCAACGGATCCGGTATTAGCAGAAGATGTTATTTTACCTACAGTAATTGTAAATATTGTTTCAGCATGTGGTGAACTTGTTAAAGCACGGGCTTTGTTAGATTTAGGTTCACAAGTCTCAGTTGTTCGGAGTGATTTTGTTAATCTGTTGGGGCTGAAGAAACATTACTCTGTGACACCGTTGACAGGTAGGTGGTACTCAATCAAAAGGTGGCAACCATATTGTCACAATTAATTTTCGGTCGGAACGTAATGTGAATACTTTTATGTCGGTAAACGCGGTTGTTTTAAAATTACCTACCACGTATGTTGCGGCTCGGCTCGGTATTTCTAGCATGGTAGGTATTTCGGATAGCGGTTTCGGTCATATGTCCAGGGTGGACATTATATTCGGTTGTGATATTCTCGGTGAAATTATTGAAGGTAACAAGGTGACTTTGCGGCCCGGCGGTCCTTACGCTATTGATACTATATTTGATTTTGCTCTCTTTGGCCAATACGTGGTGATGAAAGCGGTACGTTACCTCGTAGTGTAGATTATTTTTCGGTGTTTCTTTAGTAGAAGCGGTCGAACGATTTTGGAAGGCGGAGGAACCACCATCTATGGGTTCGATAAAAGATCCAATGGATGTGATCTGTGAACAATTGTTTGTTAAATCGGTGACTCGCGGTTCGGACGGTAAATATATGGTTCGGTTACCTTTAGTTCCTGGTCACGCGACTATAGGTGATTCTAAGCAAATTGCTGTTCGTCGGTTAATGTGTTTAGAAAGGCGTATGAGTACTCAGCCTAAATTTAAAGAAAAGTATGTTGAATTTATGCGTGAGTATATGAACCTCGGGCACATGCAGCCCTCGCAGTTTGATATTGACTCGGGCCAAGAACATTACATTCTTGCGCATCATGGAGTATTCAAAAATTCGGGCGATACTGAAAAGATACGTGTAGTTTTTGACGGCAGTGTAAAAACAACTAGTGGGGTTAGCTTGAACGATTGTTTATTTTCTGGAGAGAAACTACAAAATGATATAACTAAAATTATTTTAAATTTTCGGGTTCCACTGTTTGTGTTTACAACTGACGTGAAAATGATGTTTAGGATGACTTGGATCCACCCGAGGATCGAAAATATCAATTGATTCTTTGGAGATGGAATCGCTCGGAACCGATTCGTATTTTTGAACTGACTACAAATACGTATGGGTTAAAATCAAGTCCCTATGTGGCAATTCGTAGTCTTCATCAGTTGGCAGTTGATGAGCAGGAACGATATCCAAGAGCGGCAAAGATTTTGTTAGCAAATTCATATGTTGATGATATTAATGGAGGTGCAGATTCTATTCAAGAAACTCGAGAGATCATGAATGAGCTGATACAGCTTATGAAAACTGCTGGTTACGAATTAAGAAAATGGGCATCAAATGAACCTTGCTTGATATCTGACTTTCCAAAAGATCATTGCGAAACTCCTCGTTCTTTTGACGATGATACGGATTCTACTTTTATCAAGGTGCTAGGCATCCAATGGAACCCTTCAACAGATAGTTTCACTTACAGGATTAACTTACCGTCTGAACAATCAAAAGTCACTCGACGTAGCATTTTGTCGTCTTTGGCGAAATTATTTGATCCAATGGGATGGATTTGTGCTGTGGTGTTTCGGATTAAATTACTTTTACAGGAATTATTGAGTGACGGAGCTAAACATGTTGAATGGGACACACCTGCACCCAAAAATTTAGTTACGAAATGGAAGGCCATAATTTCAGATTTGCCGAATTTAAAGAACGTTTCGATACCACGTTGCTTAAAATCTAATAATGAAAAAATGTTCTCTTTACATGGTTTTTGTGATGGGTCGTCCTGCGGATATGCAGCTGCGGTATATTTACGATCGGAAAATGATGATGGAGTAGTTATGGTTCGCTTGGTTACAGCTAAATCTCGTGTTGCTCCACTTAAAACTAAGTTGACTATACCGCAACTGGAGTTAAATGGTGCTGTCTTGCTTGTTAACTTGTTATCACATGTGTACAGATATTTGAGCGAGTTATCATTTGTATTTTCGGACGTTATTGGATGGTGTGACAGCACTATCGTTTAGCTTGGTTGCACGTTCCTCCTCATAAATTGGAAGTTTTTCAAGGCAATAGAGTATCACAAATTAAAGATAAAAAATTGCCTATGGTTTGGAGACACGTGCCAGGGGATTTAAATTGTGCAGATGTAGCTTCACGAGGATGTTCTGCAGCTCAGCTACTGGAGCATCAACTTTGGTGGGGCCAGAGTGGTTACGCCAGGCTCGTGAATTGTGGCCTCATGATAAAAAAACGGAAATATCTACTGTATTACCGGGAATACGGTCAAAATCCATCAATGTTACGATTTCCGAAAAAGGATTTGATTTATTAAGTCGTTACAGTTCATTCGTAAAACTAATAAACGTAACGATTTATGTTTACCGTTTTATAAATGCTTGTCGAAAGCGGACTAATGTCAACAAAAATCCTGTCTTGGAACGTCGTATGGTTGTTATTAATTTAATAAGTATGGTTCAAAGAATACATTTTGATAACTATATTGCAGATTTAACCGCAGGAAAACCTATTCGAGATTCCTTAAAAAAACTGAACTTATTTTTAGACAACGGATTGATTCGCGTAGGTGGGCGTTTATGTCATTCGGATTTGCCCTATACGGCGCGCCATCCCATTCTGCTTCCCGCTAAAAATAAGTTTACAGTATTATTGGTTGAACATTACCATAGAATATTCTGTCATGTAGGAGCCAATACGCTGGCAGCAATTTTGTCTCGTAATTACTGGATATTAAACATGCGATATTTAACTAAGAGCGTAACATTTAATGTGTGACATGTTTTAAAGCTAATCCACGGCAACATCAACCATTTATGGCTGACTTGCCAGCTGACCGTGTTCGATCTTCACGTGCTTTTGAAGGAGTTGGGACAGATTTTGCGGGACCCATTCTCATTAAAAGCAGTGTTTGAGAGGTGCTCGGATTCAAAAATGCTATTTGTGTATTTTCGTGTGTTTGGCTACAAAGGCGGTACATTTAGAGGTAGTTTCGGAACTTTCAGTAGAAGGATTTGTGGCAACTTTATCTAGATTTGTCTCTCGAAGAGGTCTTCCATCCTTGATTCGCTCTGATTGCGGAACTAACTTTGTTGGGACAAACAAGTATTTGAAGGAGTTGTACATATTTTTAAGGGATAATCATTCTGAAATAGAACGTCAATCGTCGCAAAGTAATATAACCTGGTGTTTAACCCTCCCAGCAGCCCTAACATGGGAGGATTATTTGAAGCGGCCGTTAAGTCAGCAAAGACCCATATGCATCGTGTACTCGGGAAAGACGACTCACCTTTGAGGAGCTGAGTACATTCTTCACCAAAGTAGAGGGCTGTCATGAATTCCAGGCCGCTTTGTCCTCAGAGTTCGG
>NC_133473.1:21364149-21375448 GCF_025370935.1 Choristoneura fumiferana
GTCACTCCACTTGGCCAGAGAGCGTCCTACACTACGTTTGCCGAGACGCGGCCTCCGCTGCGATCGGTACTTTTTCTACTGATATGAGTGACATGATTTATTTCTACCCATATGCATGAGATGCCACTACATTTGTAAAATCAGCTGATAACTTTATACATTGTATTAAAAAAATCCTATAACGTGATAGGTAATATTAAAGACAAAACGATCTAATCGGACGGCACGTTTTCTCAGGCTTTTGGTAGGCGCGTATCTTAGATATCTAACGTTCTCATTTTACACGAAGTTTCAATTTTAGATAAGAGATGGCATTGGCATCATGCCAGGTCGCGCGCGGATCGCATTTCACCCTGATATACATCTACAAGAGCTCATGCTCATATGAATTTCTTAGAGACTTACGCCCTTCTGTTTTAAAGGTAGATACGGAAAATACTTCGAAATTCAATGGTTTTCTTATTCGGATTGGCTCGGACGTGAGGCGTAGGTAACTTTGGTTTATATATCTCGAGTTTCTGCTTATAGACAGGCTTAACGATGCTTAATGCCTATGGGTTTTGTTTTATAGGCACGGAACTCTAAAAACCACTAGTATGTATTTTTGTTATCGAAGAAGTTTGTCAACGGGATCCATTTAATATTTCATCATCATTATCATCCCAGCCTATATACGTCCCACTGCTGGGCACAGACCTCCTCTCAGATTCCCACCCGGGCCCAGTGCGGATTGAGAACATCACACATGCCATTGTATTGTTTCACAGGTTTGTGCAGGTTTCAAGCTCGTGGTAAATTTCAAATGAAATTTCGTACATGAATTTCGAAAAACTCAGAGGTGCGAGCCCGAGTCTGAACTCACGATCCTCTGCTTGAGAGGCCAAAACCACTAGGCCACCACGGCTGTTTAATATTAATATAGTTTACCATAAGCTGGGCTGATCAGTTCATATACCTAAAATATTCAATACATATAGACGAGCCATGACAGACAGTCCGACAGGTATATATTCAGAGTTCCGTTTGACAGGTGACATCTGTCAAACATCTATTTCTGGGTATTAAATATCATATTCGAATAAACAACTAAAAGAGCGATGCACTGGCTTAAAATAAGTTTTTTTCCCAGCCTAGTGTAAATTGGCTAGAAAATATGATGACAGATTCAATTTTGTTCTGATCTTTTTCCGTGTAAAAGAGTTTTAATTAATTAAGTTTTACAATGTTGTTCTAACTGAATTTTAATTCAAAATTCAAAATATACTATATTTTCCTATTTCAATCATTTAATTTTTGCTACAAACAACGATAACGCGACATAAAATGTCAAAAATATTGTCTGTAAAAACAGCTGTACATTTTTTTTTAGGAAAGTGGAAACAAAATAAATATTTGTTTTGATTTGATCTCTTAAAGTACTTATTGGTTTTGATAATTTGTTAGCATTTATAGTCACTTAAAATTAAAAACGGAAACGATAGCATTCATTTAACAATTTTTTCCTTCATTTATTCAACTAACGACATCAGAAAACATTCCTTGTTCTGTTTATTTGCTCCCAGAAAATATCTATACACTTGCAACGATGTCTTTAGAGTGGAATTACTGCAATTCAATATAGAAACCTCCCACATAAAAAAACATGCATGCATGCTTTGAAGTCGTACTAACCACACACATTATTTCTTGGCATAAATTGCCACAAAACCACGAATTCCTCTCACAATGCAAAATTTTCTAGAGCTTAAACTTACGCACCTAGATCCTTGGAACTTGTTTGGGTACTTTTCACACCCCACCGTCTCGAGTGGTCTGGCTCGTGCCTTATCTATAGCGGCTTATGGCGTACTTTTAGCGTAATTTTAAAGTTCTAGAGACGTTATGTTGATTTTGTGGTCATAATGGTTCTTCTAAACCTGTGTCATTAGTACCTAGTAAGGATTAAACTCTATTCAGACATATAGGATCACAATATTAATCTTCGATTTTCTTGGTGATTACCTACTTTTACTTCTTTCTGATGTCTTGTCAATCGGTTGGAGATAAACTGAAAAATATCGCTATAAGGAATAATTTAACTTTACTTTATTTATTTTCTCTTATAACCTGTAAAAACACAAAGTTTTTCTTATAATAAAAGGCCACATAAAATTATACAAAAATATTAGGTTGCGTCGATGGCTTCGACCATTCTTACAAAACTAACTAAAGAAAATTTATAAATTTATTTATTGTAATCTTCCTTTTTATATTATTCTATTAATAAATCATTGTATTTTCTTCATAAAAAAAAGAAAATTGAAGTCATCAGTGTTTTTTTTTGTCTACATCATGACATGATTAACCTCTTTGCGAACTCATTTCTCTAGGACCTAGGATTTGGAATGTGCTTTGGCAAGTCAGGTCAGTATATAAAATAAAAACTGTCATTATTCAAATGTATAGGTCAATGCTGTATACCACCTTTTCCAACTCTTCTTGATAATGGTAGCGCTTAGTCTAAGTAAAAATGTATTTTTTGTAAGAATGTTTCACAAGTTTCACTTATATAAACAGAAACAAAAAAAAAACGACCCTATTACGAACACAAAACATCAAATATTGAATACAATTTTCAAATTTTGCCGTACCAATTAGGCGCCACTAGATAGGCCCGATTCACCCTTACACAGATTACAACCCAACTACTGCGCCTCAAGGTCCAAATTAGCATGAGGGCTGATTTATTAGGTGCAAAACGTACCTTGATTGCTGTCCTAGGGAGGAAAGTGTGACAAATTGTGTAGCAATTACGAAAATGGTCTACAAAGATTAAAATTAAACATTCATACAGGGTCCGTGATACTCGGGTTACAGGTGAATGAACTTAATGTCCGTGACTTAATAGACAATTTGTACACCCGTTTTTGGAAGCTTCTGGGAGTGGGGTGTAAAATGAGTTTAACGATGTAATGATTGCAAATCAAGGATTACGAGTATTTAACAATAGCAGTATTGTTGCGATTTAAACATGTCTTGACGAGTACTTATTTTCATTTTTATAATAGTGCTCATTTCTAAACCTACTCTTTGATATGACAAAGCTGGGATCCTGGATTTTTGCCGAAAGTATTTTTCCCAAATGATTTATTTCCCAACCTTTTTATAGACAAACGATTATTTCTGAAACATAATAGTATTTTATGCAACTGTATCGTAAAAGGGGTCCTTAAAACACGAGTGTGGGTTTATGAAACGAGGCGTAGCCGAGTTTCATAATAGGGTCACATTAGTGTTTTAAGGCCTAATTACGTACAGTTGCATACAATATTTTATCTATATCCATGTATTAAATCCTCTATCATGTGTTCAAGAACCATTGAGAATGACCTGGTAGGTATGTCTGCCCCACGAGCTGCGCCCGCTGAGCGCGCGACGACCTGCTGCTGAAATCTCATTACGATACAGATTTGTGTACAGATGTCCCATAACATAAATGTCCCATTACGATACAGCCGTGTTCATTATAAAATCGAATGTCGTAATGCGGGTCATTACCTATGGTTTTTGAACGCATAATTGAGGATTTACTAT
Organism: Choristoneura fumiferana; assembly: GCF_025370935.1. Classification (NCBI taxonomy): domain Eukaryota; kingdom Metazoa; phylum Arthropoda; class Insecta; order Lepidoptera; family Tortricidae; genus Choristoneura; species Choristoneura fumiferana. Next base: position 21,367,723 of record NC_133473.1, read on the forward strand.
ATGGGTGTAGATACAATTATTAAGTATTTATTTTTTTGGGACTATCCCGTAGATCTCTACAGGTTAGGTTAGTTTTATAATCATCCTATCAATAATTACGGTTTAAAAAAACGTTTGCCACATGAAAAAGTTGAGAAATTAATAATTTGGGGGAAAAAAATCGGCGGAAAATTCAAGAATCGAAAAACTAACTAATTTATTCTAACAAAATTTGCGGCAGCAGTTGACACGAGTACGTTAGGTTGAGCCACGAGATAAATGTTCGTGATTTAGTCCCAAATGTGGTAGTAAATTATTACTGAAAGTTTATAACCTAACAAAGGTGTACCTACGTTTTTAATATTTTTAGGATATCAAGTAATGCTGGCGTTTAACGCCTCAGCATTATGCTGAGTCAGCGACAGTTTCGCTTTTGCGGGGAACAAAAAATTGTGTATTATGTTACTTTTTTCATGTGTTTTTCCATGTAATTTTTTTTTGGTTTATTTGTGTGTAATTGTGTAAATTTAAGGTTTACTAATGTTTCGGCGAATAACGTTTGGCAACCTGTTTCATTTCGCAACTTTTCATTTCCCAACTGTTTAATATTTCTGAAACTGTAAATATTTCAGGATTTTTATAAAACTAACCTAACCTAACCTAAAGGGTTCTACACGATGACCCTGAAATAAATCCTGAAATATTTATAGTTTTTAGAGTTTGCGAAATGAAAAGTCGCGAAATGAATCAGGTTGCCAAACGTTACGTTGCAAAAAGGCAGTACTCAAAATTTTATTGTATTTGGGTGTCTCTTGTTTTAGTGAATAAATGTCTTCTTTCTTTCTTCATATAATATGCTAAACGTGTATCATATCATCATAGCAAATTAAATATAAGATAATTAGATGTCACGCCTTCTGGAACGATCTTTGAAGATTAAACCTACGGTCCCATTCAACCACGCATCCGGCAAATTCAATTCCAACTAATTTCGCCAGGCCTCAGTACTTAGATAATACCTATACCCTAACTAACCCAACAAAAGGGCCTGCTTCCGTTCGCTTACCCCTCGCAGGGCGGACGTGATCGCTGGCTGATTACCGCCCCCCCCTCACCTGGCAGACACCCCTTAAATATCCAGTTTGCAATTCGCATTGATAGTTCCGGAATGTGTAGTAGTGGTAGGCGAAGCTGTCAAATGCTATCCTGCTAATATTAAAAATGCGAAAGTTAAGCGAGTGCGCATGTTTGTTACTCCTTCACGCTGAAACGGCTGGACGGATTTGGATGAAATTTGGTATGTAGATAGCTGGACATCTGGAATAAAACATAGGTTACTTTTTATTCCGATATTCCCACGGAATAGGGATAAAATCTCGAAACAACCGCTGGGCTTAAGGTCATGAAATTTGTCATGATTTTTTTTAATGTAACGTCAACGAAAAGCATGATTAAATTTTCAGGAGTTCCCACGGGAATTTAAAAAAATCCCGAAATTTCAATTCAGTTGCTGGATCTAATGATTTACGTGTGCGAAGCCGCGGGTAAACACTAGTAATGCTATAATTTTTTATTTTTATGGTCGTTCAATTTGCTAAAGTGATTTCCAATAGTAAAAGTTAAGCAATACCTTGTTAGCGGCTGAATACGGTATTTGACTATTTTGTACATGTTTTATAAATTTAAACTACACAATGCCTGTTATCGAACAAAAAAACAGTTTTTAAGCTACCTTTACAAATAACAAAGTTATAAAGGTTTGAAATTCAAGATTAGACAGAGAAAGACCTACTGGCATGTGACGTGTGAGAAAGAGACAGGTATATAGATTTTTCAAAAAATCACTATAAATCCAATTTTCAACTGATTTTCTTCTTCGCTAAACACTATCTGTTTATCTATATTTTCATAATAATATTAAGATATGGCAAAATCAGGAGTTGTCAATTACCGTATTGATATCAATCGAAAACAGTTTGATTTGACCCTAGAACTAAGAAAAATTACGAACACCCAAGGGAATGAGCTGGCAGCTCCCTCGCACGTATCAGCATTGCCACACGGGGAATACTTTATTATATTTATTTATAGTTTTAGTTTAGTTATTATAGTTCCTTATATATTATGTATCTAGTTATTTTTTTTTATACTTTAATACTTTAGCACTACCTACATTATTTTATTTTATCAAATATCCCGGGTTATATCGTAAAAACCTGAAAACACAACAAATAAGATAACATTTATAATTTTCTAAATGAAATAAAAAAAAACAGTAACATTTATATTTCTCCAAATTTTTTTTTTTCAATATGACTGTTTCTCGATACGGATACTACGGATATTTAAAGTGAAACCCAATCAGTCATTTTAGTTCTTTTATTTGATTGTGCATTTAATTCTTCGTATAGCAAGTATTTGCCAAAACCCCACTTCAAACTTGCAGCCAAGGAAGAATATCTACCAGTGCTCACAGGGCTAACTTCTCCCTCTAATTGCGACAATGTACCGCCCCGATCGAGTGTAACCAACCAAATCGTCTGCCGACGCGTAGTATGCACTCCACATGCTATTTGCAAGCACCGTGCTTTTGCCTGCTACCCTGTTTGTCACTGTCTCTAGAGAAGAAAGCTGAAGTTTTGGTTTATTTTACAAGATTTCGTACTAAAAAAGAACCTTTATAGCATCAGTTGGTTGTTTATAGCTTTTTTTTATGGTATAGGGGGCAAACGAGCAGGCGGATCGCCTGATGGTAAGCGATTACCGTCGCCCATGGACACCTGCAACACCAGAAGAGTCAAAAGTGCGTTGCCGGCCTTTAAGGTAGGAGTAGGTACGCTCTTTTCTTGAAAACTTGAAGGTCATAGCGGTCCGGGAATACCGCAGGCGATAGTTCATTCCATAGTTTTAGTTTTAGGAAATTTCTGGAAAAACGCACAGTAGAGGACCGCCAACCATCTAAATAGTGAGGATGGAAGTGTTGTCGCGTAGGTCGGTGGCGAAAGGATGCGGCAGTGATCAACCCGAATAACTCCTCGGAGCACTCCCCGTTGTACATGCGATAGAGGATGCACAGTGAAGCTACATCTCTACGCAGCGCCAAAGAGTCAAGTCGATCGGAAACTCGTTGGCAGCCGACTATTCGAGTCGCTCTCCGTTGTATGCGGTCCAGAGGGAGAAGCTGGTACTGGGGAGCCCCTGCCCACAGATGAGAGCAGTATTCCATATGTGGGCGAACCTGCGCCTTATAAAGCTGGAGGCGGTGGGCCGAAGTGAAATACTGTCTCGATCTGTTGAGCACGCCGAGCTTCTTTGAGGCTAATTTAGCCTTACCCTCTAAATGGCCGCAGAACTGGGCTTCACTCGAGATGTCAATACCAAGGATTCCGATACTGGCTGTGGTAGCTAGGGAAGTGCTTTCGAAAAGAGGTGATGCGACAAACGCAGACTTTTATGTGGTAAACGCGCAAACCTGTGTCTTTGTGGTGTTAAAACGGACTAAATTAAGTCGACCCCATTCTGAAACTGCTTTAAGGGAAGTCTCAATTTCAGACACAAGTTTGTTTCGGCACTCTGTGACGTTTTCCCGAGAAATATTGGCGCGGCCGGTGTAAGAGGCATCAACCGTACTATCATCCGCTGTCTGATAGCTGTCTGTCTTTCACGATCTTTTTTTTTGAGAACGGCGGTTTCAACCTAAAATTGACATCAAATCGAAAGACCTGTTAAGTCTTTGTCATAAAAAAATATTTTCTTAGAAATATCGCATAAGTAAATGAATACAAATTAATCCAACTCGTACTTAGTGGCATTTGTTTAATTAATTTAGTGATCGATACTATCGATTTTTTGTTCTTATTTATTTAAAATACTACCTAATCATTTTGTTTTTACATTTTGTATGGTTTAATATCAACAATAGTTAATGATTAAACTATAGCTGAAGTTATAGCTGAATCAGTAAGTGGTGGCAGCTTTATTGGTTTATGTAAATTGTAATTTGTTTATTTTTAAGAACCATGTACCGTTTGTGCCCAAATAAACATTAAAACAGTACAATAGGAAACATGTCCCAATGCTCGACATACTACTGTCCAATAGATGACACCCTGCCAGCAACTAGGACAGTGACGAACACTGGTACGTTTAAAATTTTAATTTACAGAAATTTCTTGGTTTAATGCAGTGTAAATGTAAGCTTACCTTGAGTATATTGCATGCTATTAGAACCCAAATGATGCCATCAGCGCTGCCACTTGCACAATCACTCAGAATCACTCACCTGAAACAATAAAAAATAAATAATTGTCTACTGCTGTCAAACAGGAAAGAAGTAACTAAATTTTTTTATTTGTTCAAATTATCTCTCCATTGTTTGACGAACTGAGTTGGGATTTTTTTTTTGAAATATCGACGATAGGAAGGGCTGCTTTTTAACATTTTGGTTAGCGAACTAAAAATATACAAAATATCACCTAGCTAGCAGTTAAAAAGTTATAATATACCCTATTTTAAGCTGACAGTAGTGACAGGTCAACGACCCGCAAACTTCCTCAGCAAAACAGCTGAAATGCGTCAAAACTGGCTCGTTACGTCCCATCACAGGTGCAAAGCCTGCCAGGCCGTTATGCTTTAGCTGGACTATATTAGTAGTGCTGTCCGTTAATTAAGGATGTTATGTCGATAGTTTTGTTTTGCTATAAAACGGCTGCTTGCTTGGAGTTTGTGTTTTATTAACATTTTAGTTCGTCACGACTAGCAAATCGAAATATTATTGTCTTCTGGTATGAGTGGTGAAATATGATGAAATATTAAATGTAATTTTATGTGAGGAAATTGTCGACGTTACCGTGAAATTTGCAGAGCACCAGTGACCAACGGTATTTGCTGACCATCAGATGACCGGGTTTGTTTGTCTATTTTGCTATAAAAACATAGAAGTGAAACGATTTCTTGTGCACAAATTTAAGCCCGCAAAATGAATTAAATAACAAATGGAGAGGCCAAAAAATCCAAACCTTCATTAATAACGTTTGTAAGTGCTTGAAACAACAACGAAACGTAATCCAACAGGGTGTGTATCTACTAACATACTTTTTAAAAGTCATACTTAATGGTAATGTTTATTATAATGTGTAACCGTTGAAACCGTTAACTATTCGGAAAAAAATATATGGTTATCTTGGGAAACTCTATACGTTACGCTGGGTTTGGTTTTATCAATTCTGAATAATTCATGTATTTCAAGAAAAAAGAGTTCTGACAAACAATGCATTATGACAAACATTACATTATGACTTTAACAATTAGGCGAGCAGACTGATATGGACGTAATCTAACAGCTTCAGCCGCAATGTGTGTGTTTAAAGCAATCGACATGACATCGGCACTTGCTGGCAAGCTCACAAACAAACAGGTGTCCCGGGCCAAGCGGAACGCATAAATATAGCAAAACACAAAGTTATCGATGCCACTAAGCCGCCTTTATTGACTGCTTGCACATCCCTAGCAAAACGGCACAACGCGCGTTAGAACCAAACGATTCCGAACTCTGCTGGGTAAGCAATAAAGTTAACATTATGGAAGTGCTTTATCAGTGTTGTTACGTTTATTGTCGATGAAATTCGGTTTTGCAATAATGACACCATGACAGGCACAGTGTGCACAAAGTGCGTTTTGTATCGTTAATCGATACTTTGATATTGAATCTGAATACAAACTGCCTTTAAGTATGCGGGGCGTGATCTGCCAGGCTGCCGCGATAATCTGAGCCGAAGACTCCGAATGGAGACAGTTTTAAATGAAATTTGAATAGGCTAGCCAATCACGTCATGATAATGTTTTTTTTTCAAGTCTATGTTTCTAAAACGTTATCTTGAGTCCATATACGAATTGATATATTGCAAGTCATGACGTAAATACTAATGGTTAGGTTTAACGGTTTTTATTACCCGACTGCGAAGAACGCGACGCATATGTATGTATGTATGTATGTCTATTCCTATGTCCTCTCGTAACTACTCAACGGCTGAACCGATTTTGATAAATAATACGTCATTGGATTTGTCTTAATGACGCAAGTGACACTGGTTACATGAAATTCTTAAAAAAATCAAAATGACGGATTTTTGGCGCCAAATTGTAAGTTTCCAAAAAATGTTTTTATTCAAACCTATCGAGTGGGGTATCAAATGAAAGCTAATAATTATCCTATCCTAAAAATACATGGGTTATAACCGTTTTAAAATACTATTTTCACAGAAAAGTGTGAAATAAAACAATAAATTGAAAAAATCAAAAAACCCGACTGCCTTAAAAAATACTAAAAAGAAGAAAACAAGTCTAGTGGGCTAGAACTTTGTTAAGTAGCTAACTTAAAGTTCAACAGTCGGGACCCATTTAAATCGTGACGCTCAAAAATTCTTACCTAACGGGTCCCGGGCGGGGGGTTGCTACTTAACAGAGCTCTAGCCCACTAGACATATTTTCTTCTTTTTAGTATTTTTTAAGGCAGTCGGGTTTTTGATTTATTAAATTTATTAATGTAGTAACTTTATACTTATCGAATACGTAAGTCGTGATGGCTTAGCGGGTTGGCCTATGGATTTTCAAGCATAAGGGTCAAGGGCTCAGAGCTAGGCTTGCATCTAAGTTTTTCGAAATTTATGAGCAAAATTACATTCGAAATTTGCCACGAGCTTTACCGTGAAGGAAATACCGTGAAGGAAAACATCTTTAAGGAACCTGCACTCACCTGCGAAAAAAATACATTTTACATGCTGTATGTGAAGTTTTGGATCCAATCCCAAACCTCAAAATTCTTAGACTGGGATGACGATGACGACTAAATTTTATAATTATTTAGAGCTACTGAAAAGTAAATTTCTAAGTTCATGTAAAAAGTACGTAAAAGATACTTATTTAAAATATGTTTTCGTAAGAAGATCGTCGATTCTAACATATAAAGTGAGTCCAGTGAACCTAGGTGAGGACTATGTCCAACAGTATTGGGGGAAGCGTATGCCTATTAGTGGACGTCCTATGGCTGATATGATACATGGCCCAAGAAATATAAATTCAGTAATAAGTCTCGCAGTAGGTACATAACCCACTTTAGTTAACTTTTTTTTAGCTGCCGATTTTTTTTTGGGAGTCCAAATCGCCCTAGTCCAGTTTTTTACAAAATTATGGACACAGTGGTCCCTCAAACGCTCGCATCAGCCCTTGCCGATCTCCGCAGATATAAGGAGTCGTACGATAAACATCAGCTAACTTCCCATTCTCAAGTACTGCAATCTAATTTAACTTGTTCTTGGTGAAGCGAACTCGGCAAAAATTCATTATTAATGAAACGAACCTCTTAAACGTGGTCACACTAGCAGCGATTGTCGATTAATTGTACAGTAATAAGCGAAAAGCGTGGCAGTTTCATCTATAAAATAAAAAAATATATAAATTTTCTCATTTTGGTTACACATACCTGCTTGGTGATCGAGAGTTAAAAATATAAGTAGGTATATAAGCGATATGTCTAATAAAGACTACAACCATACCTGTGTTTTTTAACCCCCGACGCAAAAAGAGGGGTGTTATAAGTTTGACCGCTATGTGTGTCTGTCTGTCTGTGGCACTGTAGCTCATAAGCGGGTGGACCGATGTGAATGCAGTTTTTTATTTGAAAGCAGGCTCATAGACATTTCGGTTTAGCCTTTTTTGAGATATTGAGCTTTGAAGTGAAAAAGTCGGG
>NC_133473.1:21375764-21386516 GCF_025370935.1 Choristoneura fumiferana
AACGTTAGCACGATTTATTCTGCCGCCGACCCTGAGCAGTCCGGCATCATCTATGAAAGTTTTAAGTTTTTGAAGACGTTTAGTACATCTGTCGTCGTCCTGAAGACGCGAGATGTCGGCTGAAAAACTGCTCCGATTGAACTATCAAAATTATTCGATTGAGAGCCTGCTTGGTCTCTGGAATGGTAATAAAACTTAGTCGAGTAAGATTGCGTTTTTCGACATTTATGATAAAATCGAAAGATTAATGCTACGACGCGCAACATTTTAGGCAATGAAGAAAACCTTTCAAGAAACTCGAGATTAGAGTCACTCGTATGAGTGACGAGAGGTGTTTACGACGTTCTTCGTCAGTATGACAATTGATGTGAGACATCGGCCATTCTGGCTGCGGCTTAGTGAGCCAGGAGGGTCCATGAAACCATTGTTGATGGTCCAAACGTGAAGGAAGAACCCCTCGGGACGCGGGGTCCGCGGGGTTGTCAGCAGATCGCACGTGATGCCATTGTGCGGCAGGCACGTTGCTTGTAGTTTCCGCGATACGGTTACAAACATAAGTTCGCCACTTGTCGGGGAAGAACGAAGCCAAGCAAGTGTGATTGATGAATCGCACCAAGCAAATACTTGATTAAATGATAAGACATTGCTGTAAGCAGTGTTTACCTTTTTAATGAGCTTGGATAAAAGCAGAGCACCGCACAGTTCCAGGCGTGGAACCGATAGGCGTTTCAAAGGCGCAACCTTTGTCTTGCTAAGAAGAAGATGTGAAGTAATGACACCGTCCGAGTCAGTAACACGAATATATACGCAGGCAGAATACGCCTTCTCGGAGGCATCCGAAAAACCATGAAGTTGCACGTCATGAACGCTTGGAAGTACATGACGAGGTAATGAAATATTTTGAAGCAACGGAAGTTCATCAAGAAATTGATACCACATATCACAGACACCCTGAGGAGGAGCTTCGTCCCATCCCGTACCTGACACCCACAGGAGTTGAATTAAATGCTTGACATACAAAGTAATGGGACTAAGAAAACCCAAAGGATCGTAAATCTTTGCGATTTCGGCAAGCATGATACGTTTTGTACATCTACGCGTAGGTATGTCCGTCTTATAAGTAAAAGTATCCGATTTCGGATTCCATTTGAGTCCTAGTACTTTTACTGAAGGGTCAGTGTCAAGTGCGGAAAGTATTAAGGAGTCGTCTTGATGATCGTTATTGTTTAAAACGTGAGATAAAAATTCAGAGCTATTGCTAGTCCATTTGCGAAGTTCGAACGTTCCCGCCTTGCAAATAGACGTGAGCTGACGTTGAAGAACTAAGGCTTGGTCCAGTGTATCAGCACCGGTTACGACGTCATCGACGAAGACATTGTTGAGAAGCACTTGCGATGCAAGTGGAAACTTGGCTGCTTCGTCAATCGCTAATTGACGAAGTGTCCGTAAGGCCAGAAATGGCGCCGAGGCAACGCCAAAAGTCACCGTGCACAGGCGGTATTCCTGTACAGGATCAAGAGGAGAGAATCGCCAAAGGATTCGTTGAAAATCGCGATGTTCCTTGCAGACATTGATGAAGCGATACATCATTTTGATGTCAGCTGTAAAAACGATTTTATGAAGCCGATATTTTAAAAGAACTTCGGAAATGTCTTGATGAAGCTTCTGTCCTGTAAGGAGATTGTCATTTAGTGAACGACCCGAAGATGTCTTACATGAAGCATCATACACCACACGTAGCTGTGTAGTGGCCGCCGACCTTTTCACCACGCAGTGATGAGGAACATAGTAAGGAGTTATGTCACCGTTCACTGAATCAGAGACAGGCTCCATGTGACCCATGTCTAAGTACTCTTGAAGACATTTGTTGTATTCTGCTCGTAAAATAGAATCACGTGCTAATCGGACCTCTAGTTTAGATAAACGTGAGAGGGCGATATTGCGAGATTCGCCCAAAGGAGGCGCATTCTCCTTGAAAGGAAGCGAAACCGTGTACTTACCGGTTGAATCGCGTTTGTGAGTATTCACGAAAATGAACTCGCACAAAGCGTCATCTTTTGAAAGATGAGTCTCCTCTGGAATAGACTCCAGTTCCCAAAACCTTTGGAGTTGAATATCCAACTGACACGTACTGAGATTAGTGCTGACTAGTCCGCGAGAAGTATGGGAAATTCTACCGTTGAGTAGGTAGCCAAAGATACTGTTAATAGCCACAGGAGTGCCCTGCGGGCCTTTAATATTGTCGTGAAGCAGTATGCTGTCACTGTAGTCGGACCCCAGCAGGAGCTCGACAGGACGCGCAGAACGCAGTTCTGGATCCGCTAAAGAAAGACCTTGAAGGTGTGGAATTTGTTCGAATGAACTCGGAATGTTCGGAATGTAACTAGTTATTTTTGGTAAAACTAAAGCTTCGATGTACAGCTTCGGTTCAGGCTTGTCGTGGGGTGTAACTTCACACATCACGTAACCACGCGGCCGCTCGTTGCTGTCGCCGATGCCCGAGACAGTCGTGCTTGCGTGCGCGGGGCGCCGTGGCAGGCCGAGCCGCTGTACGCACGACTCCGTGATGAGCGTGGCTTGCGAGCCCTGGTCCACGAGAGCGCGCACGGGACGCGCCGCCGCCAGCGGAGCGTCCGTGGAACGAATATTGACTAGCGCAGTGGTTAACAAAACCGTACAATTTTTGTTGTTAGTTGGACCCAAATCCCCATGTAATGGAGTGGGTGAAGACGCAGTGTCCGCTACCGAGCGTGACTCGGGGGACGTGGAACATTCCGTCGTCAGTGTGACGTTTTGAGCGGGCATATCCTCATGTAATGAAGAGTGATGCCGCTGCGAGCAAACGCGGCAACTGTGGCGCGAATTACAATCCTTTGTTTCGTGACCGAAAAACAAACAATTGTTACAAATATTATTTTCTGTTATAAAACGTTTTCGTTCAGTTAAATTAAGTTTTTTAAAGTTATCACATTTATATAACGGATGAGAATTTTCTTTGCAAAACATGCATTTAATTTTATTCAAATAATCGAATGAAGTTGTGGCGTGAACACTCATAGTTCGCGCGTGACGTGAAAAGGAAGGGTCAGAAGATTGTGGCACGGTATGCTTGTAATGCTGTGCATCGGAATGCGAGCGAGAGAGTGATAACGCGCGGCGCGCAGCATGCGCGTGACGTGAGGCCGGGCCGAGGGCCAGTCGCGCAGACGACATCACCTCCGTCGTTGATAGTTCCTTGTTAAGGAAAACTACTAATTCCTTGACATTAGGAATGTCACTTGACGATTGTAACGACAATTCAAAACGTCTACGAATATTAGGCGTAATTTTGCGCAGCAAAATGTTTAAAAGAACAAAACTCCAGTCCGACACTGGAAATCCTAAAGAATATAAGGCCGTAATGTTTTCATGGTAGGTATTTAACAAGTTACGTAAGCTCGATTCAATGTTTTTATCATTGACCGGTTCGACATCAAATATATTATTGAAATGCTTAGTTGCAATAATGCGTTTATTGTCATAACGATTCATTAACACTTGTAAGGCGTTATCATAATTGGACTCAGTGACCGGAATAGATTTTATTAAATTATAGGGTTCACCCTTTAGGGACAAGAGTAAATAACGAAATCGTTCGACGTTAGTTAAGGAATCGTTATCATGCACGAGAGATTTATATAAATCATAAAAGGCATTCCATTCGGTAAGTTTACCCTCAAATGATTGCAACGACAGTGTAGGTAACTTGACATGAGCCTTGTTAAGGTCTCGCGCGTCGTGCCCGCAAGGCCCCGACATGCTAACGGTACTTTGTCTACGCGTCTCCTTCATAGTATCCAAAATTGTTTGAACTTCATAATACAGCGTATCGAATTGATTACGCGTTGCTAAATGTTGATCTTTATTAAAATCGCCAAGTTTTACCGAAAGTTTTTCGATTTTTCCTTGAACTTGGAAGAATGTTTTTTTTATCGAATTTAAATCCTTAACACGCACTCTGAATTCAGATAAATTGTTAGAACAATCTACAATACGTTGGATACCATTTAGGGCTAAATCACGTTCGAACGTTAGTTGTTCAAGTTCCATCGTGAATTATTCGGAAAAAAAAATAATTTTATTATTTCTGTAGTTAGGTAGGTAGATACTTGTTAAACTTTGTAAAGTTCGTAAACCAAAAGGGGAAATTAAAATTTAACACGTTGTGTCAATGAAATAAAATTATTTGTTCAAGTACGAAAATACGTGAACTACACAGGTGGGTCATGTACGAAAATACAATGGCCGCTAGAAATGGGTTCGGTACGCAATACCTAAACCGCTAGAAAATATTATTTAAGCAAATATACTGCTTCAGTATAAATAAATCGGTATGCAATAGGTATAAATTTTAGCAGTCGCCGTGTCGCCTCGTTATGGCGCCGAGCAGGCGAGCGTTACCAACTACCGCGCCGTGCGGTCAGAAAATAAGGAAATTTAATTTCGAAAATATCGCTCAAACCTTAAGAAACTATATATAATTAGGAAGATCTCGTTGAGATCTCACTGTACACACCGGTATTATCGCAAAATAACACGCGAGATGGTCGGAAACTCGATATTAATATTTTATGGCTGGCGGTAGATCCCGCGCTGCGCGCATAGAATTTTATTACGAGTATTGTAATAGCTAGCACAAATAGGTGAAACGCGAGTACACAAATTAACCAGATATAATTAACGATATATCCGGTTCGAAACTTATGTTGGGGAATTTCCTTCGATAGCGAGAGAGAAATGAAGACACTCACCGAAGTTTCAGGAACGCTGCTCCTGGGGGCCCCCGGTGTTTGGTCGTCCACAGGCGTTATATCAAGCCTTGAGTACACTGATTTCTTGTTTGTGCTAGATTTTTGAGAATTTTTGGAATTTGATTTTTGAGCGGAGCGGTGACGCTGCACGCACACGGCGGTAAGGCGGTTTTCGAAGAGAGTTAAAATTTGATGTTGGCAGCACTGTCTTAGAGATGCTGCGTTTCGTTGTTCCTTTTTAAAAGCGTTTGGTTCGTATCTACATTCAAACTCGCTATCGATTCAGCTGAATTAAATTAGTTGGAAACAAATGACCATCTTGTGCTAGCTAGACGGTAAATATATAGAAATACGGAACAATTGGAATAAAATTAAATTTTATAATATATTTTGAGAAGAAGTTTATTCTATTTCAGAATTATTCACCATTTTTGAGAAAAGCTTTATATTAGTCTCGGCTGGAATAGCAATTGCTGGCTTCGTATTAGTTAAACGGACTCGCAAGCTCGTCCGTTTAATACTCATACTCAGCCAGCAATTGCCAACTTCCAGGCCACGACAATAATCTACTAATATAACCTAAGTTTGATTTAATAAAGAGGTTCTCATCACGCACAACTACAGCTATAGTCTTATTGACCACCTCCCACATCTCCTTATATTACAAGGGCATATTAGGTAAAGCTCTGCGCAGCGGGCATGATATTTACATCGATAGTAAAGATAGAGAGATAGAGCTATATTTCCAAAAAAATTATTGAAATAATAAGTATGATATTATGGCATTTAAGATACTCAAAGTCAAAGTCAAAATATCTTTATTCAATTTAGGCTATAACAAGCACTTACGAATGTCAAAAAAAATCTACCGCCGGTTCGGAACAACCTCTGTTCAGAAGAATCCGACAAGAAACTCTACGAGGTATAAATAAATATTTTTTCAAACAGATTTACAATATTATTAAATGATATCTATACATCCCAAGTATTAGATATAGGGACGCGAGTGAAACCACGAGCTGCTTTATTCGCACTGACGTTTAATACACATTGACAGGAGTTGTGGACACAGCCACACACACACATACATAACATCTCTTCCCTCTAACATGGAACAACCCTTAAAACTAAGCATATAATTCTAAACCTTATAATTAACCTTGGGACGTGGGCGCAACCTTTTTCGGGTATATAACATTGGCTGCTCATCATAGCTTTTGACATCGTCCGGAGGTTCCTCTCTAGCCTCCTCAAAATGGTCGTCTTCGGAGGACACCGCCCGTTGCGGAGTAGGACGCTCAGGAGACTCTGAGGGACCCGCAGACTGTGGTTGAGTCATACTCTTCCTTCCCCCGGTGAAATAATATTCAGGACTTCTTTGGTGACATACCAAAGGAGACACAGGCAAGTTCAACGGAGACAGAACATTGGCTTCAACCTGCGTATCCAGAGGTGGTGATGATGGTCTTTCGCGGTTGGAGTCTAAACTGGTGTTAGCCGAAAACGGCAGTGACTGCCTTGGCGGCGGCACCGGTGATGGCAGCGGGGGCGGCGGTGGCGGCGGTGGCAGCAGCGACGGCGGTAGCGGCGGCGTCGGCGGTGGCGGCGGCAGCGGCGGTGGCGGCGGCGGCAGCGGCGGCGACGGCGGTGGCGGCAGCGGCAGCGGCGGTGACGGCGGCGCAGTGTATGTATTGGACGGTGTCCTAGTCGGTGAGTCATCACGATCCCATAGGTTTTGATTGTCAACTGATCCTTTATATAACATCAATTGATTTTTGTGCTTTTTAATAAATGAATTAGACGAAATGTCTTTAATTTTATACAATACTCTCCCGATTCTTTTACTAATGATTCCTTTACACCAGATGTGCTTATTTTGATGAACATTTTTTTAAAAAGAACGTAGTTACCGGGTTCAAAAGTTTGTTTGTTTTGTTTATTTAGTTTTTCATTCTGCAAACACTGTTTGTTTCTGACTACATTAGCAAGGTCCACAGACGAAGGTGACGGTGGTGGCTGGATCGGATTGAACAAATCCAAACGCGATCTTAGCTTTCGCCCATAGACTAACTGAGCGGGCGAGAAGCCTGTGGTGGAATGAATGGAATTTCTGTAATCGAAAATGTACTTCAATAATTTAAGTTTACTTTCCTTTAAATTAGTACTTGAAAGAACACTAGATTTAATACCTTTTTTTATTACTTTTACGTAACATTCCGCTTGGCCGTTGCTGGCCGGGTGATAGGCCGGAGACGTTACGTGCGATATACCATTCAATTGACAAAACTGTTCAAATTGTTGAGAGCAAAACGCCGTTCCATTATCACTTACAATTGTATGAGGTAAACCAAATCTAGATAAGTAGTCATACATTTTTTCGGTTACCGCATTAGTCGTAGTCGAGCACCCCATATCGTAGACTTCTACCCATTTCGTGTACGCGTCGACTATTACTAAATACGATTTGCCATTAAGCGGACCCAGAAAGTCTACGTGCACCCTGTAAAAGGGCTGCGGCGGGTAGTCCCAGTGCGCGAGCGGCGCGCGCGGCGGCGCAGGGCGCATCTGTATACACACATCGCAAGTACCGATTAAAATTTCGATTGCTTCGTCTATTCCGGGGAACCAAAATCGTGAACGTGCTTCCGCCTTTGTTTTCACGATTCCTAAATGGGACGAATGCAACTCCAATAAAACCTTTTTCCGCAAACTCTCGGGAATAACAACCTTATGGCCACGCATTAAACAACCATTTTCTACTGACAACTGCGTTTGGCACAAATGAAAAGGTTTATACCTTATATTATCAATTTTTTTGGCCACCCGACTAAGGTATATTGCATAACTTGCTTTAGTATCGCATCTTTACTTGTTTCCTCGCGCAACTCGTTTATTGTTATTGGTAAGCTGCCCTCTACGACGAAACAAACGTACGCGGCACGATCGCACAGATCCGCGTCGGCTTCGAGCTTCCCCGCGCCCGCGCCCGCGCCGCTCCCCTCCGGCTCTGGCACGCAGGCCCGCGACAAGAAGTCTGCGCTGTTAGAAGCGCTGCGAATATATTCAATAACATAGTTATAGCCACCTAAAAACATTGCGTATCTCTGCAAACGATTAGCGGATACTTCTGGTATTCCACGATGTGGTCCAAAAATAGAAATGAGGGGTTTATGGTCCGTGCGTAAAACGAACGGAGTAGACCTACCATACAAATATTGGTGAAACCTCCTCACTCCGAACACTATAGCCGTCGCCTCCTTCTGAATCTGCGAATAACGTTTCTCCGCTGCGTTAAGGGTCCGGGAAGCGAAAGAAATGGGTCTCTCGGCCCCATCAGGCTCCACCTGCGACAAGACCGCCCCCAGGCCCCAGGGAGACGCATCGACTGTCAAAACTAACTTTAATTTGGGATTAAAATGAGCTAACACTTGATCCGAAGCCAGATTTTTTTTTATGTTATCGAAAGCCCTATCATGAATTAGGGTCCACTGCCATTTGACCCCTTTCTTTAATAGGTCATACAATGGACTAAGTATCGTGGATGCCCCGGGTACGAAATTCCTGTAATAATTCACTAATCCGAGGAACGACTGGAGTTGACTCACATTATTAGGCACCGGGGCATCAACAATGGCTTTAACTTTGTCCGATGATTTTTTTAAGCCGTTTCTATTAATCACGTAGCCCAAATAGCTAACTTCATCTTTGAAAAACTCGCATTTCTCCTGTTGAAGCGTCAGACCCGCATCCTGTAGCCTTTTTAAAACGCAATGAAGTCTATCTAAATGTTCGTTATCGTCCTTGCCCGTGACCAGCACGTCGTCCAACAGGCACAGCACGCCGTCCAGCCCGGCCAGCAGCCCCTCCATGGCGCGCTGAAAGATGGCCGGTGCGCTAGCCAACCCGAACACTAGCCGCGTATATTTATATAAACCGCGATGTGTATTGATGCACGTTAAGCTTTGTGATTCTTCACTTAGCGGTATCTGGTTGTAGGCCATAGATAAATCTAACTTTGTAAACTTTTGCCCGTTATGTAATTTAGCGAATAACTCGTTAGCGGTAGGTAAGGGATACTGCTCGATCACTAATTGTTTATTTATGCTGATTGAGTAGTCTGCGCACAGTCTAACGGACCCGTTGCGCTTCAACACAGGCACAATTGGTGATGCGAAGTCTGAACGTTCAACAGGCACGAGAACATTTAAATCGACCAATCTATCGATTTCCGAATCAATTTTATCCCTTAAGGCAAAAGCGATCGGCCGTGCTTTAAAAAACAACGGAGTGGAACCGTCTTTTAATTTTAATTTGACACTATATTTATTAAAACATCCCAGTTTGTTAGAAAACAATTGAGGGTAAGTCTGTTCAAGGGTAGTATTATTTTGCAAGTAGTGTATTGGCGTTAATTCTAAATTAAATTTACAAATAAAATCTCTGCCGAGCAGCGGGGGGCCGCCGTCACGCACCACGTACACGTCCAGCGTGTGGGTACGTCCCGCGAACGTGCACGGCAGTGGGACCCTACCTACACAAACTATGTTGTCACCCGTGTAACTACGTAGTCTTTTGTTCGTAGGTGATAATGGAACGTTATTGAAATACGTTTTATACGTATTGTTAGATATCACCGTTACGGCGGACCCGCTATCCACTTCAAATTTAATTTGAGCACCATTAATAATAATAGTTTCCACCATAGGCTCACCCCGAACAGAACGAATGTTAAACAACTCACCGTCGTCGGCGTCGCCTTCGTCTCTGGGCCCTGCTTCTACGTAATTAATTTTCGGACACATTCTACGTAAATGACCCTTCACTTTGCATTTTTTACAAACGAAATTGCTAAAACGACACTCCGACACTTTGTGATTATTGTATCCACACGCAGCACACTTCACTCTGGCCGAACTATCTTTGGGTTTTTGCTCTGCGATCTTAAACAGCTCGGAGGTGTTGGCGGCCGCGGCCCCCGCGCGCGCACACTGAATGCTCTCGGCGAGCTCGACGGCTTTGGCCAGCGTGAGCTCTGCAATATTTTGCGCGTACAACTTCTCTTTTTCGAGACCGGGCCGCATTCCCATCACGAAGCGATCGCGGAGCGCTTCTTCGACGTTGCTGAACCCGCAGTGCGCGGTCAGACCGCGCAGCCTCGCCGCCCATTGCGCATGAGACTCGCCGGCCTGTTGTATCGCCGCGAAGAAGTTGTGACGCTCCCCGAACCCTACTCTTTTTGGTGTGAAATGGTTATCCAAGAGCCCTAAGATGTCTTCATACGGGACGCTGTCCAATTGTTTCGGTAGGGCCAAATCTGCTGCGAGCTTGAACGTACCCTCACTGAGTGCGCTTAATAAAATAGCCCGTCTTTTTGTTCCGGTCGCGTCGTTTGTTCCATCAATGTCGTTCGCGATAAAATATTGCTTCAATCGGCCCTTGTAACTACTCCAACTTTGAACATAATGATCAAAAGTAGCTAAAATACCAAAGTTAGCACTAGCCATTTTTTTTTTGTTTTTCGCCGAATAACGCGGGTAGAACACGGATCGTCGCCAATATTAGATATAGGGACGCGAGTGAAACCACGAGCTGCTCTATTCGCACTGACGTTTAATACACATTGACAGGAGTTGTGGACGCAGCCACACACACACATACATAACACCAAGTATTAACACAACTTTATTTTTAACACAGTAGGTTCGCTATTTGAAGGGATCGCTAATGCGGATCGGAATTATTTCCAAATATGCCTGTCCAAGATATAATCATAAATTTTATAATACGCCTTAGATATTAATGTATTCGCCTATTGCTTGCCTTAGAAAATCTCTA
This sequence comes from Choristoneura fumiferana, assembly GCF_025370935.1. NCBI lineage: Eukaryota > Metazoa > Arthropoda > Insecta > Lepidoptera > Tortricidae > Choristoneura > Choristoneura fumiferana. The sequence continues at coordinate 21,386,390 of NC_133473.1, forward strand.
TGTAGGTATATACCTGTGTTTTCTGTATTGCTTACTATGTTGGTGTGCAATAAAGAGTTATTGTATTGTATTCTTGACAATAGATTTGAATTTTGTATACGTTTAATTAGTAATATTTTCTCAAAAC
>NC_133473.1:21386616-21386776 GCF_025370935.1 Choristoneura fumiferana
ATATTTTTAGCGTGACAGGCGACGCCTCAGTTGGTACTAGGGTAGCTTACATTGAATTTACGATTAAGTTTGTTATAAAAAAGAAGTTAAGTTTTAATTTAATTGAGTGGCACCATGATCCCCAGTTCTGGGCCACACATTTTAGACAGCTATAACGCTT
>NC_133473.1:21387463-21401019 GCF_025370935.1 Choristoneura fumiferana
AAAACCTTTATAACCCTATTCACTAAAGTTCACACTTTGATGATTGCTCTTACGCTGACATCTTCGAGTCGTTAAAAAATTTGAGAAACCACTTAATATCCACTACGACCAAGGCACAAAAGAATTCAGTATTTCAGATTTTAAAAATCCATTTGATAAGCACTCATTCATTAAAATCTACAATATGATAATATATATTTTCAATGGAACTAGTATAAATATCCGCATATATAAGGATAAAACGATATACCCATCTTTAAGCGAGATTCCAAAAATCCTGAAAGAAAATCATGATATTCCCATAGCCGAATCAAGGGCACGGCCCGAATGTACAGTAGAATTCGCGAGCAATACTTTTGGAAGAATATGCGGGCAGATATAGAAAACTACGTAAAAAATTGTACTTCATGTCAAATGAATAAAGCCTTAAGGAAAATAAACCGTGCTCCACTAGAAATACTATCGACATCGACACAACCTTTCCAACGCTTATCGTTAGATATTGGTGGGTCCACTGCCAGAAGCAGGACCTGCCAAGGTCAAATATATACTAACATGCAAGACGACCTGACAAAAATACTCCCTAGCCTATCCTATACGAAGTACAACAGCTGAAGAAACCAGTGAAATGTTGGTACACTTTATCTCATTATTTGGGATACCAAACAATTCTTACGGATCAAGGAACTAATTTCACCTTCCGAACTCTTTAACAAGTCTGCTCTTTTCTAAAAATCAAACAACTTTGGTCCAGTCCTTACCATCCACAAACACAAGGCGCTCTTGAAAAAAGTCATTCGACACTAAAAAAGAATACTTGAAAAGTCATACGTAAATGAAGAACAAAAACAGATTGCCTCGCTATGTGTTATACGCAATTGGCTAAGTAAAGTTTTTTGGAGAGGCGCTAATTATATTTTTCTTCGATAGTCGACGTCTTAATAATCAAGGAACTGCAGCTCTTTTATTTTTATTTCCTCTTATTAATTAGAAATATTTTTTTAAGTGGTCGATATGACGTTTGTGAGATTGAAATGGCAGAACCGTTGAGGGCTCAGTACTTAGTAGAAACATTAAAAAAAAAACGAAGTCAACTGTCACTGCTGTCACTGTCAAGTAGAATCTAACCTAAAACCATTTTATTTGCTTTGCGATTTGGTGCGATCAGTGTGTTTTTTGTTTGGATAATTTTTTACGACCTTAGCCCAAACTCTGGGCTTTTGAATTTGCCACATCTCTCCACGACCTTTGCACGATAATTTGACCACGATTGGATATTTTCGACGACTATTTTGGCTCTGTTTCTTAGACAACGTTATCTTGAATTCTCGGCCCCTTTGGCTTGACATTTGGACTGCCTTACGAGTAAATTCGAATCACAGTATCCCTACAATGGATTCAGACGACTCCGACAGTATTCGAGTAGAAATGGAGCATTACAGAAATGTTTTCCAATGCTTTGTACCTTCGTCTATGAAATACAAACGAGATTTTCCGAATTCGGCGTATTTACGCATCCTAGTCTTTACAAGCGACTTGGTGCAGTCAGCTTCATCTTCCACTGCAAGTTGCTCATCAACAACATCATTATACGAACCCTCTAGCCCTTCAACATCAAACACGGCAAAGGAAAACATAACAGAAAGCAGAGATATCGTGTTTTTTTACCAAAACAATAAAAAGGACATGGTCTCAGTAAGAGTCATGCAATACATTAAAATAATTAATTGCATGTTGCACAAATGGTTTATATTCTTTATTTCAAAGTGTATTGAAGGAAGAGTTTCTGCTAAATCATTGCATTTGTCATCTAGTCATAGCGAGCTTGAGGATACATGTGAAATGCGTGATTTGAAGATTAAAAGAATCCGTATTTTTGAAGCCTCTCTGTTATTAACCATAACCACATAAAATATGTAGACAAAGCTGTCTTATTGCATGTGTTTTAGATAGTTTTAGTTAATTTGGAGAGTAATATAATAAATGCAATAATTTATATTTTATTTATTTCATAAATGTACAAATTATCATAAAAAACGTTTAGCATAAGCATATGACTCAAAAGACCCTATTTGTTGGAACATGCTACCTATACAAAGCTGTCCTATTGCATGTGTTTTAGATGGTTTTAGTTAATTTGCAGAGTAACATAATAAAAATGCAATACTTCATTTATATTGTTTTTATTTCATAAATACACAAATTATCATAAAAACGTTTAGCATAAACATATGTCTCAAAAGACCCGATTTATTGGAACATGTATATAATATTCCTGGCAAAGGTAATTTAAAAACAAGTCGTATTTTTAATAAATTAAATATTGTGCCATCCCCATAAAGGCATTAGAAGTACTACTAAGAAATACAAGGAAATGTAATACAAATATTATAGGTCACTATGTGTTAAACCGGGATTTTAGTTTACTTTTGCATCAAAAGATGTCACTATCTCGTCTCAAGGAAAAGCTGAATCGCGCTGTTAAGATTTTTCATTTCCTAAGCAACCGTGGTTTGATTAACTTGTGTGTTATACATGTAAACAATATGCATACCATTGATCATAAGTTATAACAAAACCGTGGTGATTTACTTGTATTTTTAGTACTTGTACTTGTGACAGTGACCCTAGATGGTATTGTTTGTTCTACCAGTTGACCTGGATGTGTATATATACTATCTTTTGCCCGCGGCTTCACCCGCGTGGATTCGGTTATCGCGCGCTGTTCCCTCGGGAACTGTTTATTTTTCCGGAATAAAAAGTAGCCTATATCACTCTGTGGCCCATAAACAATCTCTATGCCAAAAATCACGTCGATCCGTCGCTCCGTTGCGACGTGAAAGACGGAGAAACATACAAACACACACACTTTCGCATTTATAATATTAGTATGGATATATATGGCATTCAACTGTTTTATTTTGTCTGACTCTAATACATACATGACCGGGAATCGAACCTGATCAAAATCTCTGTAAGCAATGTTACAAATTCTGCACATTTTTTCGTTATTTTTGATGATGAGAATCATAAGTGAAAAGAAACATATTTTACAAGTTTTTTTTTTTTTTATTCGACTGGATGGCAAACGAGCAAGTGGATCTCCTGATGGTAAGAGATCACCACCACCCATAGACAACTGCAACACCTGGGTATTGCAGATGCGTTGCCAACCTAGAGGCCAAAGAAGAAATACCTCAAGTGCCAGTTATTTCACCGGCTGTCTTACTCTCCACGCCGAAACACAACAGTGCAAGCACTGCTGCTTCACGGCAGGATTAGCGAGCAAGATGGTGGTAGCAATCCGGGCGGACCTTGCACAAGGTCCTACCACCTGCAAATTCAATTAAATTTTATTCGACTTGCAATGTACGAGTATGTATGTATTATAATTATAAACCAAAATGAGAATACAAATTTAAAGTACCATTAGCTTAGCACAGCAGTACTTATACTGATTACAGATTAGATGACAATGCAAGACAAGTATAGTCAACAAAAAGTATTGTGAGGAAAAATAAAAGCTTACACAAATAAAAACCAAAAATGATATTTTAAAGAAAAAAATTTGCTGACTGTACTTATTGTCGACTGTACTTGCATTGTCAACTAAAAATACATTTCTGTATTAAGAGATCGTCATGTTCAAAATTACATTTCCGTGCTAAATCTTAAGTCTATTCTATTCTCTTTCATTAACCATTGAGGAGTTCTGTGATACTTCTATGCCTCTTTTTTATGGAAAAATGCATGTCCTTGGAAAAAAAGGTTATGCTCCTTTACTGGCTTTTTCTTGCAACCAAAATAAAAACACCAACGTGTGTTTACATCCACCTGAAAAAAAAGGTCAAAATTATTATAAATCCTTACATATATTTAATATTATAAACGTGAAAGGAACTCTGTCTGTCTGTCTGTTAACTTTTCATGCTTCAATCGCTGAACTGATTTAGCCAAAATTCATTATGGAGGTAGTTGGAATCCCGAGGAAGAACATAGGCTACTTTTTATCTCACAGTCTTATCCCGAAAAAATGCATAGTACTCGCGGGAAAGCGATAAGCGAATTCTTCGTAGACAGAGTCGCGGGGCAACAGCTAGTTACAATATAATGTTTCACTAACCACAGAAATTTTACTCTATCATAATATATACCAGCCAATGCAGAACAATATCACCTGTCGCATCAATCACATTGTCAGTTGATATTTAAGTAAATGGTCACAATATAGGTAATATGTTTTTTGTTATTCTGTGCTCTCGAACAACTTTGGTCCGGCAACATATTCAACTTTTGATGCCCTAAAATGTAATTTAAAAAAAATAGACAAGAAACTGTATTGATATAATTTTGTACTTACGTTCATCCATTTACCGGTACGGACAAGTGCTTTATCTCCTCTGATTTCGGCAACATTGTATACTTATCACTGGTGTCAAATATTCTAGACTCATAGCCATGTGTGGCAAGTTCCTTGAATCTGCTCGCACAAATTCACTCATTTCGTATTGAAAGGTGAAGCCGCTTAAATAGAAAATATGGTCCAAAAGTCAAGCCAAGTGTCGTCGAGAATACAAGATAGCGTTGTCGAAGAAGCAGAGCCAAAAATAGTCGTCGAAACTGTCCAATCGTGGTCCAATTATTATGCAAAGGTCGTGGAGAAATGCGGCAAATTTTAAAGTACTGAGTTTGTGCTGAGAGGTCTTTAAAAATTATCCAAAAAAACACATTGATCGCACCAAATCGCAAAGCAAATAAAACGGTTTTAGGTTAGATTCTACTTGACAGTAGTGACAGGTGTCGTTTTTTTTTTTTACTGTTTCTACTAAGTACTGAGCCCTCAACGGTTCTGCCATTCAATCTCACAAACGTCATATCGACCACTTAAAAAAATATTCTAATTCATAAGAGGAAATAAAAATAAAAGAGCTGCAGTTCCTCGATTATTAAGACGTCGACTATCGAAAAAATATATTTAGCACCTCTTCAAAAAACTTTACTTAGCCAATTTCTCATTATAACACTACCGTTCATACAACAACTAACTATCTCCTTACGAGCTTAATTTTGGCCACAAACCGTTCCTTCCTAATTCTATATACGAAACCGCACCTAGTGCTACCTACGCGACTACCTGAAAATGCTTCAACATCGTCTTCAATATTCGCGTAATAGAGCTTTAGATAATATACACAAATCCAAGGAAACATCTAAAACCTATTACGACGCCAACACCAAACCTATCGCTTACCACGTCGGAGACTACGTATATCTCAAGAATCAATTAAGATTGCGGAAGGCATTATCACCTTTGTGGAAAGGCCCATACAAAGTTGTGAAAATAAATGGTCGTAATACTTTAACCTTACTGATAAACCGCAGATACGTGGTACATCACTACGACCAAGTTAAGTTAGCTCGTAGATTTAACGCCTAATTTTTAAATCCCTATAATGATAATTTAAGTTTTGAAATAATTTTACACTATTAACTTTTCTTTATTTCAGTGTTCCCTTCTTAGTAGAAGGCAATTTCACCCAACCAGTGCAAAATAGTCCTGGAATTTATTTCGATCCAGTTGGAGAGCTAAAAGTGATAAATGGCTACTTGGACATAGTTCTACCGGTTGATATTTCTTTTATCAGACCACACATTGATAACCTGAACGCTGCAATAGGCACATCAAAATTCTTATGCAGGCAATGCGATACCTTCGCAGAAACAGAATGCGTCAACATGTTCCATCCACTCACTATAAGGCATAACGATATAATCCGCGACTATGATTCTATCTCTCACTTGATCACAAGAAAAACTAAAAGATCCGCATGGTTTGGTGCCGTAGGGACTGTTTTTTAAACATCTGTTTGGAACTATGGACCAAGATGATGCTAGTATGTATAACAGCGCCATTCAAACTTTACAAAGAGATCAAAAGGAAATAGCAACCTTGATGAAAAGTAATATACTAGTTACATCCACAATACTAAACTCCCATAAGGACCTTTTGAATAAAATTAGTGTAAACGAACAAAGGTTGAAGGACGCTGTTGACACACTTACCGTGTCCGTCAATAATGTAACTATAAGTAGTAATAAGTTAGGTATAAGATCAAAGATTTTAGAATTAATAAGTATAATCGAGGGTAACCTTCTGACTTTATCTTTTAAAATAGAAGATATCATTAACGCCATAATGTTTAGTAAGTCTAACGTTTTATGCCCAGCCATAATCAGTCCGAATCAACTGTTTACCGAGTTAGTTGATCATTATAGATTCTTACCTAAATCACAAGAATTGCCTGTACCATTAACTTTAGACTACATAAATGTTTTGATGAACGCTTCCAAAATTTCATGTTTTTATATTGACAATAAAATAATTTTCGTTACGAAAATACCTTTAGTTTATTCCACAAGATACACTCTGTATCATAATATTCCATTCCCGGTGGCCCACAGTAACGTGACACCGACCACCTATGCGATGATAATTCCCACTACTAACTACTAGCATTAAGTAGAGATAAGGCGCACTATGGCAAATTAAACAACTTAGATAATTGTAAGCAAGTAACTAATACGTATTACATATGCAGCATAGCAAATGTTTATTCCACTACGTCATCACCTATATGCGAAACTGATATTGCAACGAAGTTATTAACTAATAAGCCCGGCAACTGTAAAAACCCAATTGCTATTTGGGAACATGGAAATCTGGCTTAAGTTAAGCAATAATAGGTGGATTTATGTTATTTCTCGAAAATCTAAAATTTTCTGTAGAATGTCAGAGTGACCCTAACATATTTGAAGGTGATATTATGGGAACTGGTTTGTTTACCCTACCTGAAAAATGTACTGCATACTTTAAGGACACACAGTTTATATCAAAAAATATTGTAAAGATCGAATTAGATTCTTTAAATCAGATTTTAACCTTTTAAACGACACATGTTGTGACATATCCCAATTCAAAAATAAATTGGATTTTCCTTCATTACACTTAAAAACTTTAAACTTAGACTCTCTTAAGAGTATAATGTTTTGTTAAGAGATGAATTCACAAAGAAATTGGATAGTGTGATCAATAAACCTGAAATCATTCTGTATAATAAATATCACTCCTACAGCATAATTATGATTATAATTGTATTAATAACCTTTATAATTTAAAACAACTTGGGCAAGCAAGATGTTTGTAAAAGGCTAATTCCATCCAAACTCCGACCATCAGTGCTTCCCATGCAGCCTGACCTAGAAATCAATAACCTTCCCGAACCAGACCCTGTTCCTTCACCCAGGCTCCGATCCACTTAACTTAAACTTCACTCCTTCAGAGTGTAAGTTTAGTCTTACCCCGGGAGATGTTATGAGCTTCACTTTGTACCCTTTCCTGCTGAACCAGCATCCCAGGATGCTGATGAAGCTTCAATCCCTTCCACATCGTCCCGACGCCATCACTCCTCGCAGCCAACCAAGCCAGTTGAGTCCCAACCTCCGACCGTGCCGCACCTTCCTAAATCCGCGTTAGCCAAAAGCCAATCCGTTTAATGTAATATTAGTTTTAGAAGTTTAATTAAATCTTTTTTTAAAAAACACGATTGGCATTTCCTTTATAACAGAACGAACCTTCCATTGCCTAAGGATATCAACATTAAAACCAAGTAGTTTTAGGGGCTGTTTTACCATCCATTGATTAGTGTTAACTGACGGTTAAATGTGATGCTGTCTCTATTTGTTTTGTTCGAATAGACGGAGACGGCATCACATTTAACCGTCAGTTAACACTAATCAATGGGTGGTGAAACAGCCCCTTAATCTGATATCCAACTAACTGGCTAAGTGTTGTCCGTACTGTAGGATCTTTCACCCAAAATCACGAGCGAAGCTTACGATGAAACGCGCGACGGTGGCGCCATAGTCATTATACACCAATGAGGGTTTTTCGACAGACGAAATATACTCGTATATCGCTAGATGGCGTTAGTATCGTGGGGAGTGAACATAACTGAATGTATCTTAGGTTTTGGTAGCGTGACGTCGTATCTACTCGATTCTCACCAGGTTATCTATTTTTTTACATGACGTCAGCAATGACAGGCGTGCCAATGATTGTGTACCTACTCACCAATTTCATCATCCCAGCCTATATACGTCCCACTGCTGGGCACAGGCCTCCTCTCAGAACAAGAGGGCTTGGGCCATAGTTCCCACGCGGGCCCAGTGCGGATTGGGAACTTCACACACACACCATTGAATTGATTCGCAGATTTGTGCAGGTTTCCTCACGATGTTTTCCTTCACCGCAAAGCTCGTGTAAATTTCAAATGTAATTCTGTTGGCGACATCTATCAGCAACAAAAGTAACTAAACGGCGGTGGTGCATATCTGCGCGGAGCACTACGTCACTTCCGACGACTGCAGCTGACCACGCCCTATGCGAGGCTTTAAAAGACGTTGACACAAAGCCAGAGGACCTTTTCCCTTGGTGAACTCCACGAAGCAACTTCCTAGTTCGGTTTTGGTATCGTTCTATTTGTGTGAAATTTATAACCATTATTCAGATTATTCAGACTATTTTATCTTTTAGTTGTGTAAAATAAAAATAAATAACATTCATTAAAATTACCCCTTGAAATTAAATATAATTATTAATTATAGGACAGATATATCGTTATTGCTAATAACATGCCCTTGTCATTATAAATCTTTTGTGTGTAGTAATAAACAATGGTGAAAGTAGATATTTACTCCTATTAAATACTTCTTCTATGTGCATTTCATGTGTATTATTTGATAACCACAGGAACAGTTTTTACATCAGAAGTGAAAATGAGTTCACGCTCGAGACGTAAGAGAGCGCGGTCTCCATCATCGTCATCATCGCTGTCGTCCGAGTCGTCCTCTGAGGCCAGGACGCCATCTCCTCCACCGCGCAAGAAAAGGAGAAAGGTACCGGATGCTGAAGGCGAGTTTGTGAGTACTTCAAATGCTATATCCTTGAATAATATGATACCAGAATTTGACCCAGTTAAAGATAATGTGGACGCCTGGCTGAATATTATCGAATCATATACAAAGACATTTGCATGGAGCGACAGGATGACTAGATATCAGGCACTGAATAAATTGAAGGGATCAGCGAAGGTGTGGTATGATTCACTGTTGCGAACCAGTGACGCATGGACTCTGTGGGGATTGGCGAATTTGGCGTAGGAAAATTTCGAATACATTCCAAATCCAACGTAATATGTTTGAATGCTTGAAAGCGATTATAGACAGGAAACCTGACGAAGACCAGTCGCTTTACGAATTTTTCTTGATCAAAGTGTAAAATTGACAAATTGTCCTTAAATTTTTCAGAAAGTGATATAGTATCAATTATCATAGGTAATTTAGGTGACGGTACCATTAGCACATCTATAGACGTGGGTAGTTTTAAGTCGTGTTCTGCACTTGCCAGTTTTTTGCATAGCCGCAGGTATAAAAGCAAAACAAGCCAGAAAAACGCTGCTCTCAGTGGAGTGCGAGTAAACAAGCGGAAACTCGAAATAAATGACACTGTCTCAGTCAAATGTATCGCAGAGCTCTTTGTCTCCTGGGGTTCAAGTTTTGGATTCGACAAATAATGCCCAGTCCCAAATGCGTAAACCAATAAAGTGTTTTTCGTGTGGCGGGCCCCATAAACGGCATCAATGTGATATAAAATGTGATTTTTGTGGCAAAAGAGGGCATAATGAAGCATCTTGCTTTAGTAAAAAGAATGCTAAACCTGAAAAACAGGAGACAAAGTGCGTGAGTAGTTCTGAGTGTAAAAAAAGATTCTTTAAAAAAGTGGTAATTAATGAGTTCGAGCACGACGCATTCATGATTACCGGAAGTAGTTGCTCACTCATTAGTGAATCTTTAATCAAGAAATATGCCTTAAATTGTTTCACATTAAGTTCACCGGTGACATTGCAAGGATTCTCAAAAGATAGCTGTAAAATTGTGTCAAAGGGCATCAAAGTAGATTTAAAGTTGGATTATATCAATTTAACAGATGTAGACATGTATGTCATAGACGAAATATCGGCTGTGATCTTTTAATAGGGCGAAATGTTACTGAGCGCTCAGACGTAATGTACTCTCTATCGGTGACACGCTTACCTTCAATTATCAAAAAGCGTACGATAATTTTTGCAATACAATATCGGACTCTCAAATAAATGCAATGTCACATCACAGCGAATTGGTGCAGCTTTTTCAAAAGTACAGTGAATGCGTTGCAAGTAATATAAAAGAGCTAGGAAAGGTAAATAATCACGAAATGAGTATAGATTTGACTGAGACGAAACCTATTCAATTTAGGCCATATCGAAGCTCACATGCGGATAGGAATATTATACGTGACATGGTAGACGAGCTACTGGAAAGTGGCATTATTCGCGAAAGCAATTCCGCCTATGCTAGCCCTGTGTTACTGGTAGATAAAAAGAACGGCGAAAAGAGGCTATGTGTTGACTACAGGGCCTTAACAAAATAACTCTTAAAAATAAGTACCCTATGCCTAGAATTGAGGACCTTATAGATAGACTTCAAGGATGTAAGTACTTTACGAGCTTAGATTTAAAAAGTGGGTACTACCAAATTAAAATGAGCGATAGGATATTCATAAAACGGCATTCATAACAGAAGACGGTCATTATGAATTCTTAAGACTTCCGTTCGGGTTATCAAATGGGCCCTCTTGTTTTCAAAACATGATGAACAAAACATTAGGAAATTTACGTTTTGGAAAAATAATAGTATATCTCGATGACGTTTTAATAGTAAGTGAATCGGCAGAAGAAAACCTCGAGACATTAGAACAGGTACTAAAATTGTTTAAGGAAAATGGCTTAACATTAAATCTGAAAAAGTGTCATTTTCTTAAAACGGAAATTGACTTTTTAGGCTACAAAGTGAAAAATAGTACTATAATGCCTAGTAATTCCAAAGTTGAGGCAGTTAAAAATTTTCCACAACCAACAACAGTACATCAGTTGCGCCAGTTCTTGGGCCTTATTAGCTATTTTCGTAAATTTATACCAGGATGTGCCCTCTTATCCAGTCCCCTCACAAAACTATTAAAGAAGATAGTATTTGGTCTTGGACTTGTAGTCAACAAGAAGCTTTCAATACGTAAAAAACGCCTTGACCTCTGACAACATATTGACAATTTACAATCCTAAGAATGAATGTATATTGTATACAGATGCGAGCCGAGACGGAATTGCAGGTATTTTGATGCAGGTTACGGAGGAAGGAGAAAAACCTATCCATTTTTATAGTCGCCAGACATCGATAGACGAAAAAAAATACCATTCATTCGAATTGGAGTTATTGGCCATAATAGCCTCACTACAAAAATTTAGGCTTTATTTGTTAGGTACCGTATTTAAAATTGTGACTGATTGCAATGCTGTTCGTTTTGCGTTGACAAAAAAAGAAATTATTCCCCGCATTGCACGGTGGGTACTGTCCACAAGAATATTCTTTTGACATAGTGCATAGAGATGGCATGCGAATGCAGCATGTCGATGCACTAAGTCGCAATCCTGTGCAATCCGGCGAAAAGTCAGAATCTGAGCTTATTCTATCTATAACGGAAGCTGATTGGTTGCTCTCAGTACAATTGCAGGACATTGAGATAGCTAAAATATTAAAAATTCTAGAGACTGGAGATGCAGACTCAAACAAGGATATTTTTTTGAATTATGAGCTATTAGGTGGAAAAGTGTATAAACGGACTACTCAAGGTCGTCGATGGGTTGTACCTAAACAGTGCATCTGGCAAATAATTAGAGCAAACCACGACGACCTTGGACATTTTGCAACTGACAAAACGGTTGAACGGATCAAAGACAATTTTGGTTTCCAAAATACGTCGTACTGTTAAGAAATATATAGGAAACTGTCTTAACTGTATATATAATAAAAATAAAACTGGTGCAAAGGAAGGTGAACTACATCCATTGCCAAAAATGCTCAGCCTTTTCACACACTACACTTGGACCACGTAGGACCTTTTGTAAAGACTACGGACAATAACAAATACATTTTGGTTATGATTGACTCTTTTACCAAATTTGTTTTTATTTCCGCGGTGCCTAACCCGATACAACTAGTGTCATTAATGAATTAAATAATTTATCAAAAATTTTCGGTAATCCCAGACGGCTCATTACAGACGCAGGGTCTTGTTTTACGTCACATAGCTTTAAACAATACTGTGTTAGTAAAAATATACGCTTGCACACTGTCGCAACAGGAATGCCGTTCTAATGGGCAGGTAGAAATTTTTAATAAAACCATTTTGGAAGCCATGAGAGCAATGGGTGCCGACTTAGCAGACGATAAATGGGATCATTGTATACAAATGTTACAGCAAGGTCTTAACAGTACATTCCAAAGACTATTAAAGCCGTGCCAAGCGAAGTTTTCTTTGGTTATCGACTGAGAACTGACTCTGATACTCTGGCACCAACCGATAACATTGACCATCAAATAGATGTTACAAAACTTCGTAAACATTGTAGACAACAATATAAAGTCTAGCTCCATGCAACAGAAAGAACATTTTGATAAGACACGTAAAACAGCCACACAGTATCGTGACGGTGACTTAGTCCTTATTAAAATTCAAAGTCAGACAAATGAGGGCGTAGCACCAAACTACTGCCAGTCTATAAAGGACCATTTCGAGTCACTGGGGTCTTAGGTAGAGACAGGTATCAAATAGCAGACGTACGAGGCGCCGAACGAAGCAGCAAACGGTACACAGAACGGCCGCAGCAGAGAATATGAAGCCTTGGATCCGATCGACAGCTGGGAATCTGAGAATTAAGTACTTGGCAGTGTTGACGAGGTAATCATATTTAATTAGTTTTATCGTGAATTTATTTTTTTTATTAATAGGTATTCACTCTTTTGTTGCGGACGGCGAGTCTTGGTAAAATGCCGTAGTCCAAAATGTAAATAGGTATACTAACTACTAGACGAGTCGTAAACGTTAGTTTAATATGAATGTATACCTTCTATCAAACATTTAAATTTGAAAATACAAGAGCCACTTTTAACATAGCCTCAAAGAGTGGTCACGAGCACAGACGGTTCAGATAACGGAACAGAAGGTGTTAGAAAGACACTCTGCGGCAAAGTGTGGTGATTGTATTCTCGTACTTGACATTTTGGTTGCTAATTTACTTGTAGGATAGTTAGTCATAACATAAATTTTAACTGTATGCCTTTTGTTGACAGCATTTTTCCCGACTCGTGGAGTGCTGGGGCAGGCACAAGTGCAGCATGGCCGTGTTGGCGACATCTATCAGCAACAAAAGTAACTAAACGGCGGTGGTACATATCTGGCGCGAGCACTACGTCACTTCCGACGACTGCAGCTGACCACGCCCTATGCGAGGCTTTAAAGACGTTGACACAAAGCCAGAGGACCTTTTTCCCTTGGTAAACTCACGAAGCAACTTCCTAGTTCGGTTTTGGTATCGTTCCATTTGTGTGAAATTTATAACCAT
>NC_133473.1:21407656-21436736 GCF_025370935.1 Choristoneura fumiferana
TAAGATCGCGGAATCACGGTGGATGCGGAAAGCACGAGATCGGTCTGAAAGGGAGAGCCTTGGAGAGAGAGAGAGAGAGAGAGAGAGAGAGAGAGAAGAGAGAGAGAGAGAGAGAGAGAGAGGAGAGAGAGAGAGAGAGAGAGAGAGAGAGAAGAGAGAGAGAGAGAGAGAGAGAGAGAGACCTTGCAGGTGACATTCAAATCGTAACCAGCTCAAAAAATCTTGGTAATGGGTCCCGACTGTTGAACCTTAAATGACCTTCTTGACAGAGTTCTAGACCACTTAGACTTATTTTCTTCCTTTTTAGTTTTTAAGGCAGTCGGGTTTTTTCATTTTTTTAAATTTAATGTTTTTTATTTTATACTTTTTTGATATTTCTGTGAAATATAAGATTAGTATATTATTTAATTCTATAAACTGGATTCGAGTTTACCGCTGCTATAAAAAAGATACGGCGTATCGGACAGTTTGACGTCCTGTCCTCGTTCTGTCCCCACGCCAGTGACAGGGACAGCTGCTACGTGACACGGATAACACGACAGGATGCGCTGCAATCGTGATATTTCTGGATTTTATTTTTAAAATGTAGTGCAAAATCATATTTTGCGTTGGCTGTTGCTAGGTTATATTTAAATATACCTTAGTATTCATTTGAAGTACGAGTTTTATTATTAGTACGAATGTTTGTTCTCGGGTCTTGGGTGTTTAATATATATTTAAGTATGTTATCTACTTATATCTATAATAATTATATTTATCCGTTGCTTAGTACCCATAATACAAGCTTTGCTAAGCTTACTTTGGGACTAGGTCAATTGGTGTGAATTGTCCCGTGATATTTATTTATTTATTATTTTTTTATTTATATACCTACCTACAATGATGCATTTACAAATATATGGTTTTCTGTGATTATGTGGCGCCTCCGGTATGTTTGCGGAGTCTTATACCAACGATTTTTAGGGTTCCGTACCCAAAGGGTAAAAACGGGACCCTGTTATAAGACTCCGCTGTCCGTCCGTCCGTCTGTCCGTCCTAGAATATGTATTTCTGTTGCCGCTGTAACAACAAATACTAAAAATAGGATAAAATAAATATTTAAGGGGGGCTCCCATAGAAAAAACGTGATTTTATTTGCCGTTTTTACTTGATGTCAGGTAACTACAGGTAATCGCTTGAAATGTTCATAGAATATATTTAGTCTTATAGTCCTACTATACATTCACTTTAAAAATAAATAATTCAATTCAATTTTTAGGGGGGCTCCCATACAACAAACGGGTTTTTTTTTGCTAACGTCGTATGTTAGTTGTATAAAATAATGGTACGGAACCCTTCGTGCGCGAGTCCAAGTCGCACTTGGCCGGTTTTGTTGCGATCATTCAGCAGAGAACTGCGTTGCTGATGCAGAGGCTTAAGAATGTGAGGAACACCATTCTAAAAGTATTGAATGCAAAAATAAATGGACCAGTAGCGGATCACTGGAACAATCTGCAGTCTGTGTTTGTGGAGTGACACATGCATGGTGGGCGTAGAAATTAAGTACTTAAGGTAATTAATTATTTGTAACTGACACTTAACTAATTAGTTCTTAGTAACACGATACTATATTATGAGACATTAACAAATTTTATTAGTATAGTTAGTATAGGCAGCCACAGAAGTAGAGGGCGCCCTAGAGAGTGGAGAGTGTCGCTGGAAAAAACTAGAAAAGGAAAGCATGGAGACAACTGGAGGAGGCCTAATATACCCAAAAAGTGGCCTTGACTCATAAGATTAATTAAAAATGTAGGTTGTACTGTGTACAGTTAAGGAAATAAAGGCAAATTTTATTATAATTATTCATATAGGTAGTTATTTATACTCAGAAGCTGAAAATTAAAAACCAAAATTACAAGAAAACATCATAACACACTTTTCACCACCTAACGTGGCTAAGCTTATTAATAAACCTAATCTAACTCACAGTAAATAATAATCCCAAACTGAACTTATAAGGTTTAATTAATCCCGGGGAACGGGAATGTGTCCCGGGCAATTTATTGCCATAATTTACGAGGAGTCCCGGAAAAAAAGGGAATACAAATACGGCATAATGTGGCCGGATTAACTGGAGGATACTGTCTTAAGCTGAATGCCCATGGAAGATAAGAGCAAAAGTGACGTTAAATTTGATTTAACCAGGCGTTTACTTTGCTGAGGTCCATATCAATATTATCAATGAATACAACTTTATCAACAGCTGTTTTCACCGCTTCATTCCCTGTACATAACCATCTTACATAATATAACCAGCACTGTTTGAAAAACATGTTTCAGGCGCCTGAAAACGACGGCAACAGGGGGGAACTTTGATAAACTAATATGTAATAGAGCATCTTCTGAAGCGGCCTGAAACAGTGTCTCAGCCTGCTGAAAATGCCTCCAAGGTACAGAAAAAAACGATTAAAGTTTAGTTTATCCCACTGCCGTAACACTATCAAAGAATTTATGAAATTCAGGTTCCATAAAATTAAGGAACAATTGCGACTATAACGTGCGAGCCAAGCGAGCGAAGCAAACGCACTGCAGCAGCGATAGGTGCAGGGCCAGGACATAATTAATTTAGAAAATAATTTGCGTACCAGTGCTGGTTATATCATGGTAAAAACAGCTGTTGATAAAGCTGTATTCATTAATAATATTGATATGGACCTCAGCAAAGTAACGCCTGGTTAAATCAAATTAACGTCACTGTTGCTCTTATCTTCCATGGGCCATTCAGCTTAAGACATGCTCGTCCCAAGTTTCATTTTGTACAACACCTCTACGTGGGAGTCAAACTCGCATTTGACAGGGATACTTCTGTAATTGTCCTGTTAAAAGCTAGCTTTTTCGTGGGAGAAATCACGTATTTTCTCATACTAACCATCGAGAAAGAATTTAAATGGAACTACGTGTTTTCCAAGACAGCTGGATGTTTAAGAAATATCTTACCAATTGAATAGCTCCTTTCAACATCGTTTAGATCGCCTTATAGATATAATTACGCGCAATGCTTCATCGTTCAGCTTTGGTGGACAGGAAGCATGCGTGTAGCGATGTAAGGAAGAAACAATTACACGGGGTCGGATCGCAGGTCAACTTGGTATAAAAATGTATTTTAAAGAGTTGCAAGGCATGTAGATTAGGTGCTCATAATACGCTATAGCAAAGTAAATATTGAGTAGACGTATCTTTCCGTGTTTTTTTCCACCCTGCAGCAAATTAATGGGTTAAAAAGATTTTTAACCCCCGATGCAAAAAGGGGTGTTATAAGTTTGACTGCTATGTGTGTCTGTCTGTCTGTGGGACCATCGATCTTTTTTTGAGACATTGAATTTTCTTTTGACAAAGAACGCATTGCGTTTAACATTGTATTTAAGGTTCTGTAGCCCAGTCCGAAAAAGCGTAACCCTTATAGGATTCTTTATTGTCCGTTCGTCTCTGTGTCAAGACCTTAATTCTTTCTCAAGAAAAACTCTCTTGGAGAAGAGAAAAAAAAAAAACTTTTTTTAACAATATCGAAAATACAAAACTGAGATATGGATGCACAGCAAAACCAGAAAAAGAGACCAGCACTAGGAATCGAACCCAGGTCCTCAGCAATCCGTGCTGCGTGCTATAACCCCTACACCACTGCTGGACAGGAATCTAGACACGATTTTTTCCTATGCATACATATCTCAGGTTGCTTATTTCTACTATGCTACTTAAGCAGCAGCACTAGCGACATCTATGTTTCGTCGACAGACGTCACACTCTTTTGGAACTAACCGCTCACCCAGACAAGAGATGTCGCTACTAAGCAATCAAATTATGATTGGTTTTTGGGATTGGTTGACTCCAACCCGTAAAAGTAACTTTGGAGTTGAAATAAAAAATACAAAAAGATTCCAAAAAACCAATCATACATTTTTTCAAGTCAACGCAATTGAAATGTACAGTCATCACATCAAAAAACGTGTTTTTATACAAATTGCCGAAGCATCTAAACCTATACGGTACTTCCAGAAAGCTGATGACAAAAATTGGGTTAAAGTATATCCGTAATATTTGACCCTAAAAAGGAATATTACAAATAATTGAATATCTTGCAAAAATTACAAACCTTGAACAAAAAACACTAAACTCTCCACAGGTGTTTGCAAACTAAATCAAACCGAGCTATTTCCGACTCACCAAAACCGTCATCTTTTTGTGCGCACGATTGCACTAATTAAAAACAGAAGAGCATCGGACATGCGCAAATGAGCGCGTAAGTTTAAATCGTACGGCGCATAACTCATGGGCACTGAGTCACATGTAGATCCAGCAGATTAGCTTGTGTGTCTTGTGTGGTCATTCATCAAAAAGGAAGAACTAAAATGATCATTCATTCACACTAAAAAAAGTTTTGCTAAAAAAAAAATACAACCTTTTTTTCTGACTTATGGTCTGTCCCAGAATTCGAGATACTAAAATGACAGTCTGAAATGTCAAACGTAAAAATAATGTGGCCAGCATAAAAGGAACAGTGCTGCTCCGTGATTTCGGTTTCTTAAATAACCGATAAAATGTTTATTTTACGATAGCAAAAATAACATTAATGCATTCAATATTCTACTTTCCATTTTACTTTATCATACGATAAAGTGATGAAATCTAAGCACAGGTAAAAATACAGTGTTCAATCACTTAGTGCCAACGTAAAAAATAATACAGAGGGGCTACTACAAAAGTAGAAAAACGAAGTTCGTATGGCACCGTCCCTTTCACTCGCGTATTGAATGAGATAAGCGTCAGCGGGACGGCAACATACGAAGTTCGAGTTTTTGCATTTCGTAGTTAGGGCTAGCAGGGCTACTACGAAAATTCGAAAATCGAAGTTCGTGTCGTTCCGTCCTTCTGACACTACATTTAATTTAATACGTAAGTGAGAGGGACGTTACGGTACGAACTTGATTTTCGAATTCCGGAGTAGGCCCTCAGATACCACACAAACGTCATTGTTCAATGTTTTCGTATTCAAGTGGTATTTAACCGATTTTCGTTACTTTACTCGTATTGTCATCGGATGTGATCAGTGCGTTTTTCTCGTGTTTTTATTTAGATATTCATATCATAGAATAATAAATCAAATATTCATTTATCACGGATCCGTTCATATCTTAATATTTACGACATACATACATAGGTACCTACAAAATCTTTCGGTAATAACGGTTGCGGCACATCACTATTTATGAGACGCAAAAAACAGGTAACACATGAAACGTCATTTTAGTATCTCGAATTCTGGACAGACCATAGGTATACTTTTTGATGACTGCACTTATATTGTTATGGAATTTTTTTATTGGTACGAAGTTTCTTATTAATCCGGTCATTAAAAGTTAATGCAATTTAATTAACAAGACGTCACCTAAACAAACATCGCAAGGTAAAAGTTCGTAAAAATGAGAAACGTTTTTCCATGTTATCATAAACTTGATTTTTACTCTTGGTCTTTGTAAAATTTTTCCTCAATACAATCTATAAATATCTCATGGTGACATAATGTCATTCCAATTTTCATTGATAAACGTATCAAATCATCAATAGTTTGACGTAAGTTTTGTTTTGTACTGTAAGCAATGATAGATCTATGAAATGAAACTAAGCGAATGAGTTTATCGGGTGAAAATATTTCTTACATTCATAAAAGACGCGTGGAAACTTTATTGTTGCCTAGGCTATTTACTTTTCAGCTATTCATCACTAAGTTTTTTCTTTTGCAAATTCATTTTGCAACTAAAACGACCGTAAATAATACAGATAAATATGTATACTTGTAGTACCTACTATTATTTTATACTAGTTTTCATAATTTATATTAGAACCAACTTTAAACGATAAAACTTCTGTACATTTTTTTTTGAGTCAGGCGTTAATTTGCAGAAGTCCTTATCAATGAACTATACAATAACTTACCTCAACCGCAACCTTACGGTAGCTACGTCTAAACGTCTGTTTTTTTATATAAAATAGGCTTACGTTTGGCCTCAATCTCGAAACAGACTTTCCTCTTTATAAGTTACTCAAAGCCAAATTAGCATTTAAAAAAAATCACAACAATAACTGACCCACACAACCCCTTCATCACCTACTTTTATTTATCTCATACTCCAAAAAAAACGTTCTAAAATTAGAACTCACATAAATTTCAACGACAAACTTATCAAAAACTTACCTAGTTACACACGCAATCCAACAACACAAACACTATGACACTAATGTCAATGTCAGCTGTTCATTGAACTGAAACCCGCGGCGCGCCCGCCCTCCGTCGGCTCCAGCCGTACACTGCCGCCCGCCTTCCAAGCAACTTCCCGACTGAAAGTAATTTTCAGCAGTGAAAATTTCACTCATACGTTATCTAGAAGTTTCTGTATAATTATTGTTTGTGACGCATTATCTATGGTAATGTGGCCGCAAGTTCCCGCTTATCGTATTACGATGGCGCTTATTATTGTTTGGAATTTGTTGGGAGTGCCTAATACTCGGGTGTTTCTTGGTAATCTTTACTGGGAACTGCTTACGTGCTCCGTTTGAGAAATATGAGGGTTTTGGTGTTTATTTTTCATATTCTCGTGATTCCTCGCGTACTTTATAAAGAACAAATTAACACTATAACGGCCGAATGTGCTTTATAAAGCACAAATTGTTCATTGAATACATTTCAAGAATGTTGATCGAAATAATATCCAAAATAATAAAGCTGATGTCTAGGTCTTATTTTAAGTACCTATCTGTTAAAAAAAGTTAGGACTCAGAATGATATAACATGCTGACACGTGTCTAGTTGAGACCACCACTCACTTAATTATTTCTTGTGAATATAGTATCACTAGCTACTGCCCGTCACTCCGAATAACATTTTTATCGCTATCCGGTATCTGTAAAATTTTTCGGGATAAAAAAGTTTTAGAACCTTCCCAGGGTCTCAAACTATCTCCATGTCAAATTTCATCAAAATCCGTCGCCGTGAAAGATTACCAAACATACGCGCACTCACAAACTATCACACACAAACAATAATATATAACAAAAATATATATAATCAAAATATATATAACAAAAAATTGAACCAACTACAAATAACCATGAAAATATTTTTCTGCTAGTCTGAAGTCGGGGCCTCAGCACGAGTCAGCAGGAGTGGACCTATAGTCGTCTACCACGCCTTACTATACGGGTATATATTGAGCTTCAATCACTCCTGCTGGCTCGTGCTGAGGCACCGACTTCAGACTGGTATTAAATTATTTTCATGGTATTTTGTAGTCGGTTGAATTTTTTAATAGGTATAAAAAAACACACACGCTTTTTAGTGTAAAAGATCTAAATAATATGCAATAGTTTAATGTCAACTGCTCGTCACCTTTTACCAAAAATTGCTTTTTCCGATGCAGCGACGTTCATTATAATATTGAGAAAACGCCGTCTAAAGCGCAATCGCAATCAGCGTGGGACCGTTCCTGCAGCGTCGTCCTGTATTCAAGCTGCAGTACCGAGGGTGGACATCTACCTGTCTCGGTTGGACAAGAAGACGACGCCTGAGAAGGTGTTCGAGCACGTCCGCGAGGCAGTAAAGGCCCGGTTACAAGGAGCCCAGCTAGAGCTGTCCATCATCCCGCTCGAGTCTCAAAGGGCTAACAATTTCAGCTCATTTAGACTCCAAGTGCCTGCCAAGCACCAGCAGATGTTCCTGCGCTCCGACTTCTGGCCGGAGGGTGTGGTGTTCCGTCGTTTTAGGGTAGCGACGAAGACGACGTTCAAAAATCCCTAGCTTTCTATGTATTTTATGTCTTTTTGTATGTATAATTTGAATTTTACAGCGCATTGGTGTTTACTGTAATGCTGTAATTTTATGTTGGAATAAATAAATAAATAAATTGAGGAGTCCTGGTGCTACATCACCCGTTCCATTTCACCATATACATTACAACGAGCTTAAATGGCTTAGCAACTGTGGTAAAGTAATTGAAATTCAACCCGTGAAGTACTTGTTATTGAGTAGTCACTCCGTTGGTCAAACGTGGTCTTCATCATCAGTTGCACTTCACCAAATGATGATTTTCAAGAGCAAAATGCACGAGTTACTACTAAATATGTCGAAATTACCATAGGTGTCCCTACAATATTTCAAAGAGTTCCCTCGATTTCTTTAGGATCCAATCATCAGATCCTGATTTGGTGCTTATGGGACCTAATTGAAAGCATTCCTAGACGAATGAAAAAAAAACATTATCAAATCGGTTCATAAATGACGGAGTTCTGAGGTAACAAACATAAAAAATAAAAATAAATAATAAAATAAAAAATACAACCGAATTGATAACCTCCTCCTTTTTTAAGTCGGTTAAAAATATAATGTTACAAAAGTATTCTTTGTCACGTAAGAAACAACTAATAAACTTTATGAGTTTGCTTAGAGAAGTTGTGGCCGGGTTTAACACCCGGTTATGAGAAATAATTACCACAATTTCCACTTAATCCATAATCGACGCCGTGATTGCTAAGAACAGATTTACCTATCTCTTATAGTTTCTAATTTCTCCCTTCTGACTTATTTGGATTGATCACCCGAAAGTTATAGTGTACCAGCTTTTGCCCGCGGCTTCGCCCGCGTGGAATTCGGTTATCGCGCGCTGTGCAAAAAGTAGCCTACAAGTATGTCACTCTCTGGCCCATAAACTATCTCTATGCCCAAAACCACGTCGATTCATCGCTCCGTTTTGACGTGAAAGACGGACAAACACACAAACACACACACTTTCGCGGTTTACTAATGTTTCGGCGAATAACGTTTGGCAACCTGTTTCATTTCGCAACTTTTAATTTCCCAATGTTAATATTTCTGAAACTGTAAATATTTCAGGATTTATATAAAACTAACCTAACCTAACTTAAAGGGTTCTACACGATGGCCCTGAAATAAATCCTGAAATATTTACAGTTTTACCCCCTTATTCATAAACGACAATCAAACCTATTTTAGTTAAAATGCCGCTAAAATTCGTTTGTCCTTATCTGTCACTTCGACATTTGTATTTGTTAGAAAGGGACAAAGCATTTGTTAGTTAACATAGGCTTGTTAAGTTTTATGAATAAGGGGGTTAGAGTTTGCGAAATGAAACAGGTTGCCAAACGTTACGTTGCGAAAAGGCAGTACTCGCACTTTCGCATTTTATAATATTAGTATGGATAATCTTTTGCCATCGTTTTTTGTCGGAAAAGTTCGTACGATGAAAAAGCATTATTCACTAGCCTATAACTCTATTTTCTCAAACATCCAAGGAAATGTCGTCCTTATCTTCGTGATCATAGAACGCCAAGTACGTCATTGGTATAGCACTTATTGAAGATTCGTTCTAATTTCAAATTAGAGGATAGTAATGGAATTTCATACAACATTGCCGGCCAAGGCCAGCATAGAGATTGTCTTTTATCTCAGTGGGTTTTATTTCTTTTATTGATTACCTATGGCATACTGCCAAATTAAAAAAACGTACCTAGTTCGTGAATGTGTATTATTTTTTAATCTCTTATTTGACTAGATTATTTAAATAGAATAAATCAGGCATTCAATAATAAACAAGGATTCACATTTATTGTTAATAATTTATTAAAATAACTAATTAATAAGGTATCCTCATTATTTTCTCGTTCACACTCGGCAATCTATAACTACTCGGCCGGCAATCCCCTATTTCGCGGACTCTGCAGTAATGTACTAATATTTCACTGCCCCAAAAAAGACAATTTCCAAAATCAAAATGTTGTTACGAGTACGTGTGTTTCAGCGGTAGAAGTTATAGGAAATATTTTGTAAGATTTATTGTTTCCTGTCTGGCACAAGATAACAATCGTTGTAAAAACTTGGGCATGAATTTAAAGTTTCCAAAGTTAAATGGTATTTCGAATTCGAACGATGCTATCGGGGACCCACTGTTTGTTTTACAGGTTTGCACTTGTTCGCGTAAACACACTTTATTTTACACTAGATTATACCCGTGGCGTCGCACGCGCAAACCATTAGAACCGGCAAGACACCATTAGAACAAGAGCATACAACGAGCCATTTTACCCAAGACGTTGATATAGCCGAGCCGGTACGACGAGGGTGGATAGACACGTCGAGGGGAAAATGGGTTTTATGCTCGAGTTTCACACTCTGCTTTTCACTTCGATTGAGAGGAAATGAAATAGCAACAGTGGAAACAATTTTGTTTACATACTATGTACTTTTTATTTTTCATGCATTACTTATTATTAATAATCACTTAAAAAAAACTATAATTCAATTAAAATAAAAGAAATATCCTAAAAATATTTAATAAATATTAAATAAAATAAAATAAATAACGGGAGCCCCCACACAACAAACTTGATTTTTTGCCGTTTTTTTCTTGTCTACTGTTGTATAGATAACGCTACGGAACCCTTCATGCGCGAGTCCGACTCACACTTGGCCAGTTCTTTTATTGAATCTGCAGACAGTTTTGAACATTTGAAAAGCGTAAAATTTTCTAATGATCTGTCAGACTAAATAAAATATTTTTTTTTTTCACCCAGGAAAGTACCTAAATTATCATCCACAGTGCCTTATGTTGAGGTTTATTTTCAAACGCATAGTCTTTGCTGGCTGTTTGTATTAAACAGTAAATTTTTCATATTGACATGTTCTACAGCCAGTAAAACGTGTCACATATTTTCACACGCGCTCCGCTGTGACAGATATTAATGCAGGTGACTGTACATAACAAGTTACCAAACTATAATAAAACATAAACAAATTAACATTCCTAAGAAACCAAATGCAGTTTGAGCTTTAGTCAACATTTTAAATTAAAAAAAAAGGTTATCTGAACTATTCCCTCGGCAACATTCGCGTGCGTCAGCGCCATCTATCCATCACAGAGATAAAGCGAACGAATACTTTCCAGCCCCCGATTTGCATAAACCCTAGAAATTGTTTCTAACTCGCCTAGAATAACAATTAGACTAATTTATTCTTTGAGACTAACGGCGATGACTCGCGCCATTTTGAAAAGGTCAATTTCGATTGACTGCCATTAATTGAGTCACGTTTTAGTTTTTTTTGGCTAATGAAAGTTTAGGGTTCCGAAAATGTCAGTAGAAATCTATTTAGCAAGGCTCCGCTATTTCTATCTCGTTTGTAAGGGAGTCCGACTCGTACTTAGTCGGTTTTTAGGGTTCCGTAGCCAAAATGGCAAAAACGGAACCCATTATAGTTTCGCCATGTCTGTCTGTCTGTCTGTCTGTCCGTCCGCGGCTTTGTTCAGGGACTATCAATGCTAGAAAGCTGTAATATTGCACGAATATATATGTAATCTATGCCGACAAAATGGTACAATAAAAAAATAAAAATTTTTTTTTTTGTTGTACCTCCCATAGACGTAAAGTGGGAGTGATTTTTTCTGGGATATGGATGGTTAAGTGGGATTAAAGTTATTGGGGTTAAACGACTTTTACATAAGTATTTGTTATTCTAATTTATTGAATCAGGCGTTACTTTGCGAAGGTCCATATCAATGCCACGCCTTTTACAGTAAATAAATAAATATTCAAGGTAGTTTTATAATTATGAAGAATCAAGTTTATGAATAAGTTGTGGGTAGTTTTGTTTGAGAAAAAATATAGGTGGGTACTTAGGGAGTAACGGTGACAAATTAGAACGTTTTTTGTGGTTTATATTAGCCTAACATCTGGTAGTATGGTGTACGATTGATCTGAAGATGAACTTTGGTTGAGTTCGAACCGCGTCAGTGTTTTTTTTTAATTAATAAGGTCGCGGGTGAGCAAAGAAATTCTTTTAGTTCATTATTTGTCATTCTGTCCCGTAAGTCAGGAATCTGTGATACACTTGCTCAGAAAAATGTTTGCAATGTATATTACTGCATAAGCAGGTAGCCATGAAGTTATTGCCTAAAAACTGTCACAACTGCCAACTTTTAGTGGATGTACCCCATAAAATCATACTTTTAAGAAATCCACAATAACATATAATATGAAATCTTACTCGAATCGGTGAAGCACAGTGCTTGCACTGTTGTGTTTCGGCGTGGAGAGTAAGACAGCCGGTGAAATTACTGGCACTTGAGGTATCCCATCTTAGGCCTCTAGGTTGGCAACGCATCTGCAATACCCCTGGTGTTGCAGATTTTTATGGGCGGTGGTGATCGCTTACCATCAGGAGACCCACTTGCTCGTTTGTATCCAGTCGAATAAAAATAAAATAAAAAAATAACCTACACTCAAGAATTGATTGCCTACAGGGTTATAAATAATAACCTAACCAATACAAAGTTGGAAAACCCCCGACTTTGTCACTTCAAAGTTCAATATCTCAAAAACGGCTGAACCGATTTTGATTAAACATATCTAAGAACCATCGCTAGAGAACCTGCTTTCAAATAAAAAACCGCATTCAAATCGGTCCACCCGTTTAAGAGCTACAGCGCCACAGACAGACACACAGATAGACAGACATACAGACACACATAGCAGTCAAACCTATATCATTCCTCTTTTTGCGACGGGGGTTAAAAAAACTAATATAATTTAAAATAATACTTTGAAATTTACTTAAGCTCGCGTCGGACGTATTTTTAACCCCCGACGCAAATGTTATAAGTTTGACCGCTTTGTGTGTTTGTCTGTCTGTGTGTCTGTTTGTGGCACCCTAGCTCTTAAACGGGTAGAACGATTTAAATGCGTTTTTTTTATTTGAAATCAGGTTTTCTAGCGATGGTTCTTAGGCATGTTTCATCAAAATCGGTTCAGCCGTTTTTGATATATTGAACTTTGTGATAATTATTCAACTCACGATTATGTCAGGAACGTTGCGGGCATCGGGTCGTGCACTTTGAAAAAGGTCTTTCTAAAAGATCGAAACTGTCGCACCGTTCCTTGACCTTTAATCGTGAGCTGAACCGTTTAATTTATGAAGTGGTAAATTGTACATTAGCATCATCCCATCCTAAATATGCCCCGATGCCAGGCACAGGGCTCCTCTCAGAATGAGAGGGCTTGGACCGTAGTTCCTAAGCAAGCCCAGTGTGTATTGGGAAAGTCTAACACACTTAAATTGCTTCGCAGTTAATGAACTAAAAGAATTTCCTTGCTCACCCGCGACCTTACGATAGCTAAGCTTATGCAAAATATGCGTGTTCATGCAGTTCCTCCACCTCCACACTGTAAGAACACACACAAATCACACAAACCCATCTATCACCACCACCACACTACACTGACGCGTTTCGAATTCAACCAGAGCTCATCTTCAGAGTGACACAACCGTACACCATGCTACCAGTTGTCCGCAGTTTTTTTTACATACAATTTACAGTTGACCTAAAAATCTCTATGCAATGTTTCAAAGTCAAAGTCAAAGTCAAAGTCAAAATTCTTTATTCAATTTAGGCCATAACAAGCACTTATGAATGTCAAAAAAAATCTACCACCGGTTCGGAAGTCTGCTGAGAAGAATCCGGCAAGAAACTCAACGAGGTATATTATATATATTTTTTCAAAACAGATTTACAATATTATTAATGATATGTTTTACATCACAAGTATTAACACAACTTTATTTTAACACAGTTTAGGGTCAATATCAGTTGTTCGATTTCAATCGTTTAGAGACCATTAAAGTCCTACTAATATCATAAATGAAAGTTTGTGAGTGAGTGAGTGAGAGTATGTTTGTAAGTTCTTCACGCTGAAACAGCTTGACGGATTTGGATTTAATTTGACTAAAAGTTAGTTTATAACCTGGATTAAGACATAGGATACTTTTTATCCCGATATTCCCACGGGATAGGGATAAAAATCTCGAAATAACAACAGCTGGGTTTCCACGAAGTAATTCCCACGAGAACTTAATAAAATCCCGGAATATGATTTACGCGTGCGAAGCCGCGGGTAAACGCTAGTTAAAAATAAATGTGACAATCCGCCTTATTTTTTTTTGGCATCAGACAGAGCTGTCAAAAAATAATCAAATTTTTACTTGGTCGACTAATATTTCAAACAAACCCAACATAACCAAGGCAACCCAAACATCCAGAATATTTCCTAGCATTTTTGCATCCATCAAAGCTTATCAAAAATCACACTATAAATTCAAAAATAGAACTGAGGTTAGTTACTCCAGCGGCCATTTAGGCGTTCCAATAAAGTGGCCTGTTCACGCGAGCGTTGTTTTAATTTATGTTCGCTTTAACGAAGTTTATATGGCGCGTTCATGTGTAGGCGCCTTTATTTACTTTAATAAATGTTGAATTAGCTGCTGTATGATTTAGAGCGTGAGGTTATTTAGCGGCTAGAACATTGGAATATTGCTTTTCAACCACAGAGAGGGTGTGTCCACTAATATTATAAAATCAAAAGATTGTAGATCTGTTTGGTTGATGTCTCTTCGCGTCTAAACCGTGGAACCGATTTAGATGAAATTCGACATAAAGCTAGTTTGAGTCCTGGGGAAGGACATGGGCTAGTTTTTATCCCGGAAAATCGCACAATTCCCACGAGATAAACGATTTCTATGCATCGGAGTCGCGGGCAACAGCTATTCTATCATATTGACACCGCTTGATCTAGTCCTAAATTGAGCAAAGCTAACGAGCTTTACTTACAATATATTAAACATCTATGACTCGAGAACAAACATTACTGATAAACATCCTTTCAAAATA
Source organism: Choristoneura fumiferana (assembly GCF_025370935.1). Classification (NCBI taxonomy): domain Eukaryota; kingdom Metazoa; phylum Arthropoda; class Insecta; order Lepidoptera; family Tortricidae; genus Choristoneura; species Choristoneura fumiferana. The sequence continues at coordinate 21,422,419 of NC_133473.1, forward strand.
TATGCTCCCATTATAGTCGCATTTTTTTTTCAGTAGGTATGTTGTTTGTAAATTAGATTGAAACTACTTTTGTATGAAAATGCGATCAGCGGCGACTATAGTTTTTATGCGGTGTTTTACGGTGGTTCTTAGCTATGTTTCATTAGAATCAGTTTAGCCAACTTTGAAATGACAATGTCTGGTTTTTCAATTTTTCATAAGTTTTTTTTCATCCAGGGATCGTACTTACCCGCGAAATACTACTTAGAATTTTTTAAACTGTAGATGCCAAAGTTACAAAAGTTAAAGTGCGTAGTAATTTTTTTTTAGTTGATGGTTTAGTTAAACTAACCCACCATTGGCTGAAACATCTTTATAAATAAAAATAAATCACCGAAATGTATGTACACGTATAACTTTCAAATGACGTCACCAAATTGGATATTTTTTTGTGTTCGTTATTGTCAGGACAAGGTTTGTGTTAGCAAAATAAATAAAAAACTAGAACAGGGGCGAAGCCGCGGACATCAGCTAGTCTCTCATAAATTTAAGACACTTTGTATAGGCTGGAAATGATGTATAAAATCCATACTTACTAATATTATAAATGCAAAAGTGTGTTTGTATGTTTGTGTGCTTATCCGTCTTTCCGGAGCGACGGATCGACGTGATTTTTGGCATAGAGATAGTTTATGGGCCCGAGAGTGATATAGGCTACTTTTTATCCCGGAAAATGCACAGTTCTCGAGGGAACAGCGCGCGATAACCAAATACCACGCGGTCGGAGCCGCGGGCAAAAGCTAGTATTATTATAATAGAATCACAGATACCTATGAAATTTCACATAGTAAGAGTCTGTTTATTTTACGACAAATGGTTTATGGACGCAACTGAACACGCATTATTTCATCGCAACAGCTTTTTACAGCCACTATGCGCATACGTCATTTGCTTTATGGGCAATTAAGACAAACAAAGGGCCATTTGTCTTAATAAAGTATGTAAAACGAGACCACTTGAGATGACCTAGTCAAGGATCACAGCGCGATAGTGGCTGGCGGTGTAAGTAGATAATATTGATTAATAATTAAAATAAATATTTTGTAGTGTTCTACGACCATGAACTAACAAGGTTGCATTGGCGATCTCGTGTTTAAAATAGCGCATGATGTTTAAAGTATGGTTGTGTTAAAATTTTGTGATGTAAGTCATAAAACAGTATAGTAGCATAATAAGTAGATCTGTTTTTTTTTAATAATATAATTTTTGTTCTTCTCAGCAGGTTTTTCCAAACCGATGGTAGATTTTTTTGACATTCATAAGTGCTTGTATAGCTTGAATTGAATGAAGATATTATTATGTATTTGAGTTTGACTTTGATTCCGCCAGATTTGTTTTTTAAATAAAGAATAGCATATAGCGACTCCTTGAAGTATTCTTCCTCGAAGATCCTCATATCGAAGCCATGGGGTACTTCGGCAACAGCCTTTTAAAAATGATCTCCCCGGCCAACTGTTGCTCGACCACAATGGCGTCGGCAACTTTTTGCCACATCCAGCGCAGATGCCGCGTTGTTTACGGCTGGGCCACACATTTGCAGCTTTTATGCTTTTTGCAGTTCGCTCGCTGCGCGGTACAGGATTGTGGGCACATTGAACAAGGTCGGCCTACAATAAGTTTTGGTACGTGGAAAGCTGGACGTCTGGAGTAATATCATAGGCATTTTTTATCCCAATATTCTCACTAGATCCATGTAAATTCCCAAAATGTTACCCACTAAACAGTTACTTTGCGCGTACTGTTTTTGCATTTTTTGCTACTTTTTTTTATTCGACTGGATGATAAGAGATCACCACCGCCCATAGAGACCTGCAACACCAGGGGGATTGCAGATGCGTTGCCAAACTAGAGGCCTAAGATGGGATACCTCAAGTGCCAGTAATTTCACCGGCTGTCTTACTTTCCACGCCGAAAAGTGCAAGCACTGCTATTTCACGGCAGGATTAGCGAGCAAGATGGTGGTAGCAATCCGGGCGGACCTTGCACAAGGTCCTACTACCTGTTCCATCTGCAAGTAGGTAAGCAAAGTATTTTTTATAGTTCATTGATATAAAACTCTGCGAAGTAACGCCTGATTCAATAAATTATTGCATAGGTGTTCATAATACAACGTTGAAGATCACGACGTAATTTTCAAGAATCTCTATGTGAATTGAATAAAAATTCAGAATTTTGATTCAACTACCACACACCATTATGTATCTAATCGTAAGTACTCTAGTAACCACATCAATTTCCGAATAAAATGAAGCACAAAAAAAAGATAACCTCAAAGAAAAATTGCGTCAATAATTTATATTTCAATTATTATTTACGTTAGCAAAATTCCGTAATTTCGATTCGACTGCCAGATCTTATAGTGAACACAAGTAACCACATTATAATTCATTATAAACATCGGAGCGACGGATCGACTTGATTTTTGGCATAGAGTTATAAGGCTACTTTTTCCCTGATATCCCGGAAAAATGCATAGTTCCCAAGGGAACAGCGCGCGAGAATCGAACTCCACGCGGACGAAGCCGCGGGCAAAAGCTAGTGTGCAAATAAAATGAACATACACCGCAAAAACCAAACCGCAAAGTTAAAATTTTCGAATCCGAATAAAAAATAAAGTTCCCTTATTTACGTTACCCGCAGCAAACATTGAGTAGCGACACTTTTTTAATCGCATTCGAATTCTCTCTTAACGATCGCCTTATTCGAAATTGAATTTTCGCTTTTCGTTTTCGGTTCGCCCCCTGAAGGGGAATGTTGCAATTAACGCCATCAGCGAATAAGTTTGTTAGTCCAGAGTTATCGAGTGCTATTCTAGTTTCTGCTGTGTTTCTATTTTTATAATTGCTAGGGTTGCCTAGCGCGGTGGTCGAAAGCCTGCGGTACAATCAAAGATCGAAACTTAATATATCAACCCAATATAATATTATTTAAAAATAATTGTAAGTAAATCATTATTAACTATTCGATATATTACCTCCTCTGTATTAAGCATTTGCCGTATCAAAAATAAGTCTGTATGAGAGTAGCGCAAAACCTCGACATGGTTCCGACGGGAGCTTATGCTTCCGTTTTGAGACTCCTTAACTCAAAAAATCTTTTTAATTTAAGATTAGAAGCTAAGGTTAATAACGTAATTATGCATTTTTATTGAAATAAACAGTTTTAAATTTTTTTTTTTTTTTTACATACAGTCCAACCTTAATATATCGAACCTCAATATAACGACTTCCTCGATTTAAACAAATTTTTCGTAATCCCTTTGAATGATGTTTTCCTTCACCGCAAAGCTCGTGTAAATTTGAAGTGTAATTCCGCACATGAATTTCGAAAAACTCAGAGGTGCGAGCCGGGGTTTGAACCCACGACCCTCTGCTTGAGAGGCGATAAGTCACACCACTAGGCCACCACGGCTTTTTTTTTACGAAATAGCCCGAAACATGTCGAGCTAAACTCGGTTTAAGACGTGAGTTATCCGTTACAATATCTTTTAATATCATTCAACTTAACTCTATACTAAACAATAAGTACACAGGTTACATAACAGAAGCTAGACCACTGCGTAATAATCCTGAATCACGCGGCTTCCTCATTACAAATCCTGTGTATAAAGTGTTACAGTAAAGCTAGTTCACACCGGGGCGCCCCTTTATGGCGGTACGACTGCCTCATTATCTACAGGCTGTTGCGAAACGTGATCAAATAAATAACAAAAACTACAGGCACTATATTTTTTTAAAAGGAAACATGTAAAAATCAAATTATGGTTTATTTCAACAACAAACGTTTTTATTGCAATACGTCCGTCTATTTCTTACCTTGTACCTACTCGTAAATAATTTTCGTAGATTTTTTTATCACTATGTGGCGTTCTATAAAATGTAGAGTCATTTTACTGCAGCGCATTGTAAAAAAAGTAGACATTCAAAATATTTTTAATTAATTTTATTCCATTTGGAAACTAACCTAATATTTAACTTCGTAACAATAAAAAGCTAAGTAATTTGACGAGTATCAGACATAAATTTGATTTTTAAAAAGTTATACGACTATGATAAGATGTATTGCGTTTATTTTTTAGGAAAACCTGGGTAACTTTTCTATCTATTTTTTTTTATTCAACTGGATGGCAAACGAGCAAGTGGGTCTCCTGATGGTCATCTATCTTATACCTTTAAACAAGCAATTCTTGTATATAGATGTATTACATAATATATGTATATTTCGGGGATCTCGGAAACGGATCCCTTTGTTTTATCTCCGGGGAAACGCTTGTTATCGAGTTTTAGCTCGAGCGAAGCTCGGTCGCCCAAGTACTGCTATCTGAATCGTCAAAAAAAATATTTGTTAAAATTAAAACCGTAAACCTTATTCTTGCGATTTTAAATCTTTAAATCTTATTTTGTTACCTCAGCTTTAAAATGAAATGTTTACTTCCTCAACGAGCACAGCACCCTGTAAAAGGAAGATGACACTCGCGCGACCCTTAACTACTGTATAGCGATTACAGTAAACCAGTGGTTATATGACGAGCCATAACGTTACCCCGCACCTTTACGAGCGCGCCGCCGCTTAGTGGGCATTCTTGCGCTACGTTATCTATGTTTTTGAAGATTAAATTAAGTGTAACAATAGACGATCTCTGTAATCCAAACTGTCATTTTTAAAGCTTTCATTAATAAGAGGTGCAGAATCGATATATCACAATGAAAGGGGACGTAAATCATCTTAGAAATAATATTAAGTTAAATTATACTTAATTTTAACTTTAAAAAAATCCTTGTTCCTCGTACATCTTACTTAACTAGCACCGGTAGCACATAATTAGGTCGCTCGCTTTGCTCGCGCGGCTCACTCGTTGTAGTCAAAATTATACCTACCTAACACTCCCCTTTGCTTCACTTGTCCCCGTCAAATATTTGGCCCTTCCAGTGCTTATTTAAGGTCTCTACCGATTACACTGTATCAAAGTCAAAGTCAAAATATCTTTATTCAATTTAGGCTATAACAAGCACTTATGAATGTCAAAAAAAAATCTACCACCGGCAATATCAGGCAAATAGTAGATTGTTCAACAAGGGACTAAAACAAGCCATAATGACACGAGATTTTTAGCCACCCGAGCAGAGCGAGGGTGGTTATAGTTCGAGTGGCATTAAGGTTGTTTAGTCTCGCGTTAAAAACTCTACTTTTCACTTTGAATGCGAGGGAAAAAAAACAATGTTCTGTTCAAAATTACAATATTACTTTTAAAAAACGTACGTTCAACTAATGGACAGGCTATCAGTTCAAAATTCAAATAGCAAAAAAAATTAGCTGCGAGGTTTTTTCTTTTCTTTTATTGTTTATGAAGTGTCGCTTTAAATGCTTGCATATTTAGCCAACAATTTCAAATTTGAAAACTATTTAAAACTAATTGGACTATCCATAATAAAATGAATAATTGAATAGATTCATATTCGTAATCATTCATTGTGTTTCACGGAATTAAATCGTGTTTTTTTTTAATGTTTTTGCACAGTTGTCATTTTGAGGTTATTTCCACGCCCTAAAAATCCTCCATTCACAAACGTTGTGTTGGCTGTGTTTAGAGGTTCCCAACGTAAATAAAAAAAAAAATATTAATACCTAGAGAATAAAAAGTAGTAATATTTTATGAGCATTAGAAGTGAAAAATATATTCCTTTCGTGATTTTCACTCATAGTCAGGATACCACCCACGGGACTTATCACGCTAAAACACACGAGTAATATTTACCTCGACGTTTCAACCACATTACAGTGGCCGTGGTCACGAGTAGATGAGTGGTTTGTCTACTACTACTTTAGTTATGCCCACTAGCACGTTTCTTAACCAACTCGTTGTCACGTGTCATGTATACGCTTGACATTCCGTTCCTGACATGTTTCTATTACGGTCATAGCATGACACGGTATAGTGGGTAGAGACCTTTAAGATTGTTATGGCCAGTCGAGGGAACTGAATTACGTACCAAGGACGAACCTTTGTGCTGCTAATGTTATGTTGACATCCCATACATTATGCAAAGAAATTATAGCGAAATCCATACTAATATTATAAATGCGAAAGTGTTTGTGTGTTTGTTCGTCTTTCACGTCGAAACAGAGCGACGGATCGACGCGATTTTTGGCACAGAGATAGTTTATGGGTCAGGCTACATAGGCTACTTTTTATCCCGGAAAAATGCACAGTTCCCGTGGGAACAGCGCGCGATAACCGAATTCCATGCGGGCGAAGCCGCAAGCAAAAGCTAGTTGATTATAAAAAAAGTTCGACCTTGGTATGTACCTACATTTGAACACACTAAATCGTAAAACCAACCACAAGACACAACAATAGTATTAAGTACAAATAGACAACACGTAGGAAAGTATGTGTCATTGCGGTTGTGAATCGGACACTGGCCCAGCATAATGCTGAAGCGTTAATAATAAACACCCCAGCGCTGATTTTCAGCCAGCACCGTTGGTGACCCTCGGACCGCTACAAAGATATACTACACAGTTTTATTACTATAGGTACATAAGACTAAACTTTTCAGAGAAAACTTTTCTATGAAAAGTTTAAGTCTTAAGGTCATAGTGACATCGCATTGCTTGACAAGAGAATGAGGGCTATCGTTTTTTGTCTCACTAGATGGCGCACTGTAGCGTGAGGCTTTTAAGTATGACTTTCAAAGTCTGTGATTACGGGCGTGAAAATAAAGTTTAGATTAAAATCATATTAATACACCTTAAAACCGTAACTACCATAAAATATCGAGCATGCCACAGTGTTGCTTAGTCCCCGTTTTGTTCGGAAAAAAGGGAGGACAAAGGTTGAAAATACAAACTGAAATATAGATGCACAGAAAAACAGAAAAATAAGACCATCACTGGGAATCGAACCCAGGTCCTCGGTTATCCGTACCGCGTGCTATACCGCTACACCACTGATGGATGACCATCCATCAGTGCATCTATATTTCAGTTTGTATTTTCAATTTCGGTTTTACGGATGACCGTAAAAGTAAAAATTTGGAATTGAAATAAAAAATACAAAAAGATTCCAAAAAAACCAATCTTAGGACAAAGGTTTCCGAAAGACAAAACTGTCTCAAAAACACAGACTTTCATGCTCCGGAACGCGTATTTGCTATAATTAATTTCAGATATTGCAAAATATTCACAAATTTATTCTAATTATAAATACACCAGCGTTGCTCATCCAAAAAACTATGAGATTTGACATTTCGGAGACCTCACGCTACACTAGCGCCTCTAGTGGCGAATTCACACGCGTTGTGAGAATGTTCTACGGTGGCTCAGGAGTCAAATGGTTCGACTCTACGTGCTTCAGTTCCTTTGACTGCACGGGGAAAAAGTTGTTGATTCCCTTCAGCGTCAAAAATATAATCCAAACTTGGCATTAATTTATAAAAGTGCCTCAATTAATCAGCTGTAGCTGTGACGCCATTCTGTCACGCATCACGGTTCAGATGACCTTTGTCTCAGTGCCATTGTGGAGTCTGTCTGGTGATTAAGGATGGGAAAGGGTTGCGGATGACATCCGGTAAAGTTTGCGGTAGCCGATGAATCACCGGTATTTATTTATACAATGATTAGTATTAAATGTTGTTCTCTGACGATGGGTCGTCATGGCAGCAGTAGTCTTTAGTAGACCCTGGTGTTGCAGATGTTTATGGGCGGTGGTGATCTCTTACCATCAGAAGGCCCACTTGCTCGTTTGCCATCCAACCGAATAAAAAAAAAAAGATTGTAAGATAACTTAACCCAACTATCGACATAATCATTTCAAAAGTCAGTATCACAAAAATGGCGCAAAGAGGGTCACATACCTTATTTGTGCTTTTGGCATTTGTAAGATAATTAATTTTAAAATATTTTGTACATGTGTTTAATAAAGAAATCAATGTAAATAGGTTACCTAGGCTTAATACTAATCGCCATTACAATATACGCCCGTATAAATTTACACGCTGTATAATAAGGTGTTTGTTTCTTAGTTAATTTTTTTGTCTTGCCTGAGCAGCGTAATGTGTTACTTATATAGTGGAACTGTTGTGACTATTGTAATATTTTTATATCTTAAGCTTATGTTGTTGTGTAATTAAGCCTTAGTTTGTAGGTATAGGTTTAAGTTGTTTTTTTTTCTTTGTATTATTTCACGTGTATTTAATTGACTTTACAAAATAAAATATCAATGTGGATTTATTATGTCTTTTATACTATGTATTATCTCAAGCTATTTGTTTTACTAGAATAAATAAATAAATAACGTAATGTATCTTTGGTTTTTATTTTTTTATTATTTTATTTTTATTATTTTTATACACTTTGTGTCGTGTTTTCCACATTTCTTTCTTTCAGTGATTTAACAATTTGCATTTTTCGAATTAATTACGATATTGAATGCGTGACGACCGTTGAACTTTAAGTTTTGTAACAAAAAATACTACTATACGTGTTTTTTCTTTTTATTGTTATTTAAGGTTTTTTTAAACGCTTCTTTACAAATATTCTGAAACTACGACGCTCTCACGCGCCTCGATTCAGAACGGCCTTTGTCCCAGCCCTATTGTGGAGGTGTCTGCTTACTAGGGATGGGCAAATCGCAAATAATATCCATTGCGGATGTCTGAGGTTTAAATTAACATCCGACACATTTTTAAAGTTACGACCGCAACGACCGGATAGTGGTTAGAGTACTACGAAGCCTATATCTAACACTCTTTAACTAACTAACTAACTAATTTGACTCAGGGACCCAAAGAGGGTCTTGGCCTCCGAAACGAGAGCACGCCATCTCTCCCGATCGTGCGCAGCCTCTTGCCAGTCGTCGACTTGGAGACGTCGCAGATCCGCCTGGACACTGTCCTCCCAGCGGTACCTGGGTCGCCCAACCGGGCGGCGACCAACCGGTCGTCCCACGTACGCTCTTTTAACATCCCGATCCTCTCCCATTCGTAGTAGGTGGCCGAACCAGCGAAGTCTGTGTGATTTTGTTACGCCGATGATGTTGGGTTCAGCCACCAGCTCCTGGATCTCTCTGACACTCTTTAGCCAAGTATAAACCGCGGACTCCAGAAATACGATGTGAAAGGGAAGGAAAAAACAACACTCTTTTTTGCAAAAAAAACATCATGTTAGTCTGCTACTGATCCTTAACCGTCGATCAAAACTCCGTCAAGAGTTATCAGTCTCTTCAAAAGATAGAAGAAAGATGTCCTTCCCAGGGTCAAACTATCTCCATACCAAATTTAATCATTATCGGTTGATTATTAAGCGTGAAAGCGTTATAAATAAACCAATAGACATTCAGCCAGCAGTAATCATCATCATCATCATCCCAGCCTATATAAGTCCCACTGCTGGGCACAGGTTTCCTCTCACAATGAGAGGGCTTGGGGCGTAGTTCCCACACGGGCCCAGTGCGGATTGGGAAATTCACACACACCATTGAATTGCTTCGCTGGTTTGTGCAGGTTTCCTCACGATGTTTTCCTTCAACGTAAAGCTCGTGGTAAATTTCAAATGTGATTTCGTATTGAATTACGAAAAACTCAGAGGTGCGAGCTGGGGTTTGAACCCACCATCCTCTGCTTGAGAAGCGAAAGGTCAAACCGCTAGGCTACCAAGGCTCTCCCTGGGCCATCAGCAGAGTTTCCGGACAACTATCCGGGTATTGGAGCTTTCAAGAAAAGGGATTATACTTATATATATTTATTATATATATTATATATATATATATATTTTATAACCTAACCAACAAAAAGTTGGAAAGCCTCCGACTTTGTCACTTCAAAGTTCAATTGCGGATATCTCAAAAACGGCTGAACCGATTTTGGTTTAGACATATCTAAGAACCATCGCTAGAAAACCTGCTTTCAAATAATCCACCCGTTTAAGAGCTACGGTTCCACAGACACACATAGCGGTCAAACTTATAACACTCCTTTTTTGGGGCGGGGGTTAAAAAATGTCTGTTCATCACACTGAAAAAAAAAAAAGATTTGCTACAGTATTAAAAAAAATCCTAAAAGTTAGGTGATGTCTTACAAAATTAGTTTTGCAATACAATATTAAATAGCATTATTTTAGTTCCTATAATTAGTAAATTTTGGCTAAACGTCAGGTAGTCAAACTAGTTCACACACACACACCCACACACAAACATCACGGCTGTATTCCCAAATAGGGTAGGCAGAGCACACGAAACGCTAGCGCTTCGGAGCCACTTTTAGCAATTTTAGCTTTTATAAGTTTGACAAAAACGGTACAATAGTGACAGGTTGCTAGCCTTTACCTATATCCTCAGTCGCCTCTTTCGACATCCACAGAAGAAATGGAGAGTTGTAATTCTAACCCGACACCACACGAGACAAACTAGTTCAGCTATCCTTTTTTAAAAAAATATTTAATTAGTGAAAATATACAGACATCCTTTGTCGAAACAACAGTAAGTCAGTCTATAAACATTGCAAGTTTACCAGCTTAATAACTTTAATTAAAATGTTTCGTCAAATTATAACAAAGGGGCCCCGATTCCTAATCCCTTTAAAACACCTTAACTGGGTTAAGGGAATTCGAATAATGCTCTAACATTATTTTGCTATCTTTAAAACAAAATGCTGGCACAATTTTGTTATGAAATCGCGCAGAATAGTAAATTTAGCTTAATTATTATTTGGGAGATTATATTTCCTAAATTAAGTTTGACTTGATTTTATTTTGATGTTCAAAACACAGCGGTTACTTTTTACACAAACTCAAAAGTAATAAGACGTTGGTTTTAGTGATGTGAAGCGATAATGCAATGAATTTTAAGTTGAACATTAAATACCAGGATTAAGTTGAATTTTCTACTTTGTTAATCAGTAATCCGCAAGAGGTAAAATAAGATTACCCAAAGGTTGTACAGCTCAAAACTCCGCTGTCTGTCCGTCTGTCTGTCCGTCCTTCCGTCTGTCACAGGGCTCTATCTCTTCAGTCGTAATAGTTAGACAATTAAAATTTTCACAGATTATGTATTACTGTGGTCGCTATAACAACAAATCATCATATAATATAACAACAAATACTAAAAATATTTAAGGGGTGCTCCCATACAATAACGACCAAAGACGACCAGATGGCCTAGTGGTTAGAGAACCTGACTACGAAGCTTGAGGTCCCGGGTTCGATTCCCGTGTCGGGGCAGATATTTGTATGAAAAATACGAATGTTTTTTCTCGGGTCTGGGTGTTTATAATATGTATTTAAGTATGTATCTATCTATATAATTATATTTATCGGTTGCTTAGTACCCATAACACAAGCTTTGCTAAGCTTACTTTGGGACTAGGTCAATTGGTGTGAATTGTCCCGTGATATTTATTTATTATTTATTAATAAACGTGATTGTTTTGCCGTTTTTTGCTAATGTCTAATTTTGTATAAAGATAATGGCACGGAACCTTACATGCGCGAGGCCGACTCGCACTTGGCTGGTTTTAATTACTACTTAAGTTAAGCATAGTTAGATTTTGTTTTTGTAAGTTCGTTCCTGTTTGGTTTTAGCCTGGTAAAGTGCAAATTGGTTGTTTAATATTGTGTTAAACTATCAGTGTATTCCTCTTTTCAAATTAAACACAGAGAGCTAATATAATTTACAAATGTGCAAATTGCGGAAAATTTCCATAAAGTTGAAAAAGTTCTCGGAAATTTTCTGATAATTTTCACAAGATATATTACATTTAAATTTAAGAAACGAAAGTTTCAATCTTCATAAAAAATTGTGAGAAGTTTTTGAAGTTATCCCATGTGAAAAATTGCGCCATTTTGGAAAGTTTTCTTTGACATAATTATCAGTAAGTTATATTACTAGTATAGGCTCAGAATTATTAAATGTTTTCGATTGCGTGGAACTGTCAAAGCTTAACAAGCGTCTAAGTCATCGATTGTGCCCATCATTGTGTAATTGCCCGGTCGTGCGACTGACCCAGCGGCGTACGCGCAACAATTATGATCGATTTATGAACGTCGTCAACTCGTACTTATAACTAGCTATTGCCATAAGTTGATAAGCATGTATGTAAATGCTTCTTGTTTAAGAGCGTTTATACCAGCTGAGCTGGCAACGTTGTATTTTTCTTAGTTTTTCTCGAAAGTTTTTTTTAATTTTGTTATAGAATATGTAAACGTGCTGTAATCACATTGACGAACGGCGTCCGACACTACGATGTCGTTGATAACCGATCTCGTGTCGATAACGTATCGTCACGCAACGTGGGCTGTGGGAGATTTGGACGGGTCATTTGTTCACGTCGGACGCTTGGTGACGTTTATAGGTTACGACGCGGCCGGGCGTCAAAATTCGGCTAAAGAAATCGAAGTCTGGAAATTCAGAAGTAAAGAAAAAATCTGACTATTGCAGGCTTTCCTTCACTTTTTGCAGTCACGGACCACTTGCACGGAACCCTGTCAAAATATTATCCCACAAACCCACAAACATCACGCCTGTATTCCCAAATGGCAGAGCACACGGAACGTTACCGCTTCGGAGCCACTTTTAGCAATTTTAGGTTTTAAGTTTGACAAAAACGGTACAATAGTGACAGGTTGCTAGCCTGTCGGCTAGGGTATACCTTAACCTATATCATCAGTTGCCTCTAACGACACCCAGGGATGAAATGGAGAGGTGTAATCCTAACTCGACACCACATGGCTCAAAATATATTTTCGGAAATTTCTTAATAATATGTTTACAAACTGACCTACTGCGGACCCCTGATACACGTGCTACGGATCCCTCAGGGGTCCGTGGACCTCACTTTAAGAGACCCTGGACTATTGGCCTTGTGAGCTGTAGACCTCGCGTTCTTTGCATAGTTTAAAACTGAATAATATTCAGCACACTTTAAACTTAAAACTCCATAGCGGAGCCTCCAATTTGAAACTTTTTCATAAAATGAACTAAAAGAATTTCCTTGCTCACCCGCGACCTTACGATAGCTAAGCTTATGCAAAATATGCGTGTTCATGCACTTCCTCCACCTCCACACTGTAAGAACACACACAAATCACACAAACCCATCTATCACCACCACCACACTACACTGACGCGTTTCGAACTCAACCAGAGCTCATCTTCAAAGTGACACAACCATACACCATGCTATCAGTTTTAAGACTATTCAATTCAATTCTTGAAAGTATAGCTCCATCGATTTTATCGACGATTCCGCCAATGTCGAGGTTGGAGTTTTAAGACTAACAAACCACAACCACCATTTTAATTTGTCACCGTAACTCCCCAAGTACCCAAATATATTTTATGAAACAAAACAAAACTACCCACAAATTATTAATATTTTTTTTAAACCGTCCTTCAAAACTACCTTGATTTTTATTTATTTACTGTCAAGGCATGTTTTATTAACTACCATTGCTGAAATTAGATCCAAGCCGTAGCAAGGGAGATGAAACTAAATTTACCTGCTCATTAATAATAGACCCCATACTGTTGTATCTAATTATCTCCATGCATTCTAAAACATCGAGACGAAACCCCTTGCCACAATAATGTAACACTTCATACGAGTCTGAGTCTGTCAGACAGATTCGTATGAAGTGTTACATTATACAGTCGTGTCGAAGTCGTGAATTGTAAAAGCTTTTAACGGTTATTCCGTAATCGAGCGATATTTTTGTGTCTGTTGAATAAGACGTAAAATCTTGTCGTTGATAAGATGCGGCGAGCCGTAGATAAGGTTAATATGAACTTGGCCGTGTCTCGTGATAAGGTTACGGGCCCGTCTCAATCAATGTTGTTGGTCATAACGACGGGAAAGTAATTGCCCCCTAGAGATAGTGAGGTGATAGGATGTAAGATGAGATGGGTGTTTTGATTTCGTAGTTATTCTTATATTATGGCTTAGTATATGGGAAATAGCAATTTTGAGGCTTAATTTTTGACTTGGCCACCCAGTGGTTAGAGAACCTGACTACGAAGCTTGAGGTCCCGGGTTTGATTTCCGGCCGGGGCAGATTTTTGTATGAATAATACGAATGTTTGTTCTCGGGTCTTGGATGTATATTTAAGTATGTATTTATCTACATAAGTATGTTTAGTTTGTCTGTTGCCTAGAGTGTCCATAGTACAAGCTTTACTTAGTTTGGGACTAGGTCATTTGGTGTCAAGTGTCCCATGATATTTATTTATTATTTCAAATAATTCAAATCTCATACATCGTATATATGGAGTTCCAAAAATTTTTGTT
>NC_133473.1:21436836-21441592 GCF_025370935.1 Choristoneura fumiferana
TGGCCGGCACGCGCGGGGCGTGCGGCCTCAGACCAGCACCGACCATCGCACATCGTCGATAAATACTAAATTAATAGATAATATTATTTGTAACAATAAGGCTTACACCTAAGATTTTTGTAATTATAAAAGCAATTAAATGAATAAGAGTTCTGACTTGTTTTTTTCTTTTAGTTCACTGCCTGCACATAACGTAAATGGCTATTCTTTGACTTGGCGACTAAAATTTGTGTGTTGTGAGCGCCGGCCGGCGCCCCGGGCGCGAGGCGGCGACTGTTCAGAATGCGACTTACAATTCTAACACATCGAAGAAACCAACCAGCGAAGTATTCAATCAACTCAACCAATTTGATTCCTAGGCCACCACAGACTTTTTCTCAAAAATGACCGTAAAAGTTGACATTATTCTTTACATATCAGAAGGTGAGTGCATAGTTTATGGTCAGCGAAAATTAAAAAGTTAAACGATTGCAGGCGCGCTAGCTCGACAATAATGAATTAGCGCGCCTGCAATCAGTCGCATTTTTTTTAAAGTTAAAAAGCCATGGGCAATATTGGCACAAGTCGTATACATACAGCCAAGTCTAATGGCCGGTATCAGATATTTTGTTGGAACAACGGACTTTTTCTATTGGGTCTGAAATAGCTTGTGGTGTTTTCGGTGGAAAAATACACCTGCAGTTTATTTTTTAATGAAAAAAGACGGGAAAGCATAAGAAATTATTGGAATAAAATTAAATTTTACAATATATTTTGAGAAAAAGTTTATTCTATTCAGAATTATTCACCATTTTGAGAAAAGCTTATATTAGTCTCGGCTGGAATAGCAATTGCTGGCTTCGTATTAGTTAAACGGACTCGCAAGCTCGTCCGTTTAATACTCATACTCAGCCAGCAATTGCCTACTTCCAGGCACGACAATAATCTACTATGTTATTGTGATATTTTTACGTCGTCCAATAAAGCTAGGGACACACGTATCACGTGAGTAGGTACGCAACGTATGCTATGCATTATGAAATCTGGAAACTGATATTTGCTTAGAAACATACTTGTCATACGCAATGCTACACGGACTTTGTATAAATAAACCATGTGATATTGTTTCTGGGCACAGAGGTGTACCTGTAGCGTATGAAATTTTAGATAAAGTTATCCGTTTACAATTGAATGAAATTAATTTGCGATTTCAATGGGTGCCTGCACACATTGGATTGCGAGGTAACGAGGAAGCAGACCATTTGGCTAAAAAGGTATCGTGGAAGGTCACGAAATTTATATACTACCATTTTATTTAGAGGCGACGAATAAATTCAAAATTAAATGCCATGAAATTTGGAAGAGTATTTTGATGAACGTCACGAGAAAAGGGTATTTGGTATAAGTGCATTCAGAGTGAACCTCCACGCGTACCTTGGTTTCAAAATATTAGTTTAAGTAGGATTAACATTGTAACAGCACACAGACTGCGAACCGGACATGTTCTCTTAATAAGTTTTTACATCTGATGAAAAAAAGTGATTCACCAAATTGTGAATTATGCGGTACGACAGAAGATGTCCAACATTTATTGGTGGAATGTGTTCGGAATTGTGCTGCGAGGGAGGCGTTGGTTGCAGCAGCCAACCTGAGCAAGTATGACACGGTATGTTTGTAGGTATTTTAGCTCAGCCGCCTCAGACATGGCGTTAATGCTTTTCAGGTTGGCTGATGTGACAAGGAATTAGTTATTATCAATTGTGAGATGTAATTTTTTTTCCTGGTTAGTTATGTTTTGCCCTATGGGCTAATGTGACAAATTTGTACGTTGCCCGTTTCAAATAAAAAAAAAAAAAAAAAAAAAAAAAACATGTTGATATGAAGTCTGTGCAATGCTACGCATTGCTATAAATAGACCAAAGACATGATTGGTCTGAGTTTAGGGGCGTTTAAAAAAAAGCGTTTTTTTTTTGTAATTGTTATAAGAAAGGGCGGAAATCTCGAACTGAGCGCGCGTGTTTTTTCTAGCTCTTAATTTTTATATTAATTAGTGGTCAGCGTAGTGTAAATACGGTGTATATTTTTAATTATTTATTGTAAATACCTTATTTGTGTACATTTCTTCTTTTTGGTAAGTTTTTTATATATATTCGATGGAGGAGCCCGATGACCCTGGGGGCGGTGTCCCCCAGGTTCATCACACCGTAACTATTAGTTCAATTAATAAACCAGAACCAGATAACGGTATGGATACTGACCATACAGATAGTTCCGTAACATCGGATAAAAATAGAAAACGAGTTTGCCCGTCAAGGAAAATATGCCGCCATTGCAATAAAAAAGGCGCAGAAATAAAATAAAAATCCGGACTATATTTTGACTGAAAATGATTGTAATTGCACTAATGATTCTGTAAACAAAGTTGATATTCAACCCAATACCTACAACAACTATTAACAACTCTACCACAATATGAACTCTCCATCTCCACCTCAGCCCACAGACACATTCAGAAAAGTTTATGTAAATACTGATTGCTCACCATTTGTAGTGCATGTACAAAGAATGCAAGATGCACCGAATGACGGTACCTCTATTCATCCCATTTCCTTTGGAAATTTCTTAAAGAAAAAGTCATTTAAGAACATCATTAATGGTAGTGTGAAAAGAATTGGGAGGAATAGAGTCACATTGTCATTTTCTCATCTTGACGATGCTAACAAATTTTTGAATGATAAAACCCTCACTGATAATAAATATAAAGCTTTTATCCCATCCTTCAGTGTAATGAGAATGGGAATAGTTAAGGGTGGTTCCGGCTGAGTGGTCCCTAGAGGAGATCCTGTTGAACGTTTCTGTACCTTTAGGTACAGGAAAAGTAATTAAAGCAAGAAGACTGAATTACAAAAACAATAGTAGATGGTTCAGCAGTTTGGAAACCATCCCAAACAGTGGTGTTAACATTTGATGGTCAAGTTTTTGCCTAAAAGAATATTCATCTGTTATAATGCTCTACCCGTAGATCTGTACATATTTCCAACAATCCAATGTTACAATTGTTGCCGATATGGTCACACAAAAACACAATGCCGATCCAAACCATGCTGCTACAAGTGTGGCCAGGGTCACTCTGGGTCTACATGTGATGTTGAGGAGGACTGTGTTTCTTGCTTTTTATGTACTGGACACCATTTTGCAATAAGTAAACAATGTCCAGAATTTGAAAGACAAAAAAAATATTAAATTATCTATGGCACAAAGTTGTTTGTCTTACGCTGAGGCATCAAAGCTGCATCATCCAGTCAGCAACCTTATGCAGATGTTCTATTATCTCCTCCACCACATCAAATTAATCAGTCTCAAATTAAACAGCCCAATCATCAGACTAACACACCAACATCATCATATTCATACAAAAAAACAGTTTTTCTCAAGCCTCGAGATAAACCTCAATATCAAAAAGGTTATGACAAAATGCTCATAATGATCTCATTAAAGAATATGATATGCCTCTACATCTGGCAATGGTACTGCCATTCAGAAAGAAAAACCCAACAACAACCAACCCTCCATTAGTGAGCTCATCCTTGAGCTTATCAAATTACTATCTTCTTCAAACATAATACCGAACAACGTTGCAGATATAATTAGTTTTATTTCAAATATTATAAATGTCAATAATGGCCAACAGCAGCCACATTCTGCAGTGGAACTGTCGCAGCATAAAGAAAAAAATCAGATTTACTATATTAATAAATAAACTAAATCCTTTTCTATAGCATTAAGTGAAACATGGCTCAGAGCAGACTCATGTTTCAAAATTCCTGGCTATGCATGCCTCCGTGAAGATAGGTCAGACGGACATGGCGGTGTAGCTATTCTTGTAAAAAAATTCATTTCATTTTACATATCATCCAATACCATCCCATAGCAGCAATTTCTCTATAATTGCTGCAATTGTAAATAATATCTGTATAGTTTCATTGTATATTCCTCATCCATCATTAGTTATACTTAGGGAAATAAAATCCATCTTAGTTTCACTTCCTTCTCCTCTTGTCATCCTAGGAGATTTTAATTGTCATCATCAGCATGGGGATGTAGCGATTCAAGTGACTTGGTGATGAAATTTTAGACATTGTTGATTCTCTTAATCTCTGCATACTAAACATGGTGCACCCACACGCCAAACAGCTCCACATGAAAATACAAGTGCTATTGATTTATCAATAAGTAGTTCCTCAATCGCCAGTACATTGTCTTGGGATGTACTTCCATGTACCTATGGCAGTGACCATTTTCCAAACCTAAACCAAATAAACCCCGGAATGATCATAATTCACTCCGGCAATAGCTTTATCGACCGTTTACTTAAAATATTGGAACATATGGTTAAAAACCGCCTAGAGTGGTTATTTGAATCAAAAAAAAACTCTACCGGACAACCAATTCGGTTTCCGCAAAAATAAAAGCACATCAGATTGCGTTGGTTTACTGGTTTCGATATTTTAATTATTAGCTTTTTCTCAGAATAAATCGGTAGTAGCATGTTTTCTGGACATAAATTCGGCATATGACAATGTAAATATAGAGATACTATAAATAAATGGTAAAATGGGTGTTCCGACACGCTCATTAATATAATTTCAGCAATGTTTTCACGAAAGGATTATAAAATTAGTCTTAGATTCTGATACTTTATACAGAACTGTTGGAAAGGTTACCAACAGGTTCCGTTTTAAGCCCATTACTCTTTAATGTATATACTCATGATTTT
>NC_133473.1:21441797-21448211 GCF_025370935.1 Choristoneura fumiferana
AGCTGTATAGCAGTAATATGTGTCTGTTTAATTTATATACCAATAGATGTCGCTGTACGGAAAATTACACCACCCTGAATCGCGCTGGCGAGATTTTTCCTGACTAGTATATATAGGGTGTCAAATTGAAATACATTGTCATTCGCCGAGCAACCGTTGTTTGATTTACGTCAAGGACAGCGGTTGAACATGGTCCTTCAGAACTCGGATCTCCAGTAACTTGGAGGTGACCAAGCGGACCGCGGCGCTTCTCGGAGCCGTCAAGCGGCAGTTCGGGCTGAGGAAGCCGGACCTGCAGACGGAGCCACGGGACACGGCGACGTAGGGGCCCGAGGAAGCGGCGGCCGCTACCTTCCGGGACGAGGAAGGAGGAAGGAGGGAGCGGGAGCAGGAAGGTGCGCGCGCAGAGGATAGTGTCGCGAGGTATTGCGTGCGAAGCGGGAAAACTGTAAGTGACAAGCCATTTAACTTTGTACCTTAGTGTTTCGGACGGAAGAGTCAAAGTTCAGTGCAGTAGAAATCAAGAAAAAGTGAACCTTATTCTAGTTAGCTAAAAAACTTAGAAAATTAGCTAGAAGTTGGACTTGTAAAAATTTAGCAAGAAAAGTGGTTCTAACGGGGAACCTATGCCCGATTTTCGTCAGAGTCCTTAAAACTCAAACACTTGTAAAATTTTGAGAATTATTTTGGGACTTAGAAAAATTTGGCTTTGGGGACTTAGAACAATTTTGAAAAAGTGGACTAATCTTTGGTAAAAATGGAAGTATTAATTAAAATGCAAATGGAAGTTTGTAACCAAATTACTAAAGATTTTAAAAAATATAAAAAGTCACCGAATGAACGAATCACCAAACCTTACGTCGAGATCAGACTTCAACGTTTGGAAGAACTGTGGAAAAAATTCTGTGCGGGTCATGATCGTCTTTTAGAAGAATATTCGGAAGAGTACGACTCGAGCATTTATGCGGAAAAAGAGGTTTTTGATGTGACAAGTGAAATATATATGGACTATAAAGAAGAACTAATGACGGCTGTAGAGATGTTTAGTTACGAGTTTAAGACAACAGATTCAAAAGAGGAATGTACTAGTTCAAAATATGTTGGTGTTAAACTTCCAAAGATTGTTATTCCAAATTTCTCGGGGAAGTATTCGGAATGGGTAACATTTAAAGATTTGTTTGAATCGTTGGTTCATAACAATGATACATTTAAAGATGTCGAAAAACTGCACTACTTAAAAGGATATCTGGCTGGCGAAGCTGAACTGTTACTTCGTCAGATACCAATTTCAAATGAAAATTATATAAAATGTTGGGAGCTTCTAAAGCAGCGCTATGACAACAAGAGATTCATATGCAACACGATTTTAAAACGGCTTTTAAGTCAGAAAAACGCTACTGCGGAATCTTCGATATTTTTAAAGGAGCTTGTTGATACTAGCTCAGATTGTTTAAGCGCTCTAGGTAATATCGGCATAGACGTGAGCACATGGGATACCATTATTATTCATTTGCTCTCTCTTAAGCTAGATCAAGAAACTCGTAAGCAGTGGGAGTTGAGTGCAATTGGAGATGTCGATGGTAGTAAATTTCCAACTTTCCAGGAATTTAAGGATTTTATAACTAAACGGTACAGAGCATTAGAGTTCGTGGAGACTAAGAAACCAGCATTGATTAATCATAACCCTCGCGTATTGCACGTCATCCATGGCACTCAATGTCCTTGCTGTTCAGAAGTTCACAAGATTGTATTTTGTAAAAAATTTGCTACTTACGATGTGAGTGCTCGCCGTAGTGTTGTCCAGGAGAAAGGGTTATGTTTTAATTGTTTGGGGGCTAAGCATTCGGCCAGGTTTTGCCACAACCCTACCAAATGTAGGATCTGTAGGCGCCGCCATCATACTTTATTACATCCTAAGGGTAGTACACTGGTAGCTACAAATAACAAAGTTAGAATGACCGATGTGGGCACAGTTTGTGAAAAAGAAACTAAAGCTAACTCTATTGCGATGGGATCGGGACAAGTTTTACTACCTACTGCGATTGTTAAGGCGAAATCTGAAAATGGGGAATACATGTCAATTCGTGCTTTGTTAGATCAGGGGTCGCAGACCTCTTTCATAACAGAGACTGCCGCGCAATGTCTAGGTTTGAAAAAGAAACCAATCGATGGAAATATTTCGGGTCTTGGGAAAAAGAATAACCTAATGTCAAAGGCTATGGTTGTACTAAACTTGCAGTCTTTGATTTATCCGGGGACAAAAATCTCTGTGAAGGCTTACGTATTGGAAACGATCACGGCATCACTTCCAACAACAAAGGTAGATCTAAACACTTTGGACACAAAAGATTTATGGTTGGCAGATCCGAATTACCACACACCAAATAAAGTTGATGTTTTATTGGGCGCTGAGGTGTTTGGTCGGGTAATTCTGGATGGTGTCAAGAAAGATAATCAGGAGAGAATTGTAGCTCAGTCCACAAAATTGGGGTGGATTATTTCAGGGGTTGTCAGTTCTGGTGGAGCGGATAAATTTAGTCAGGTTAGAAATAATATAAGGCAACATCGACAAAGAAACTTTGTAAAACGAAATTATTGGACTGATAATACTTGATAAGAGTTGTTTTTGATATTTTGTCATTGTTTATCCTTCTCAAATGTGTTTTTAATGTTTTATGGGAGGACATTTTTCATTTAAGTTGTAATTTTGGATAATTTAACGTTTCATGTTGTGTAAGGGAACTGACACTAAGTTTATTAATATTCAATTTAACTAATATGGACACAATTGTCCATGGTGGGCGGAATGTATAGCAGTAATATGTGTCTGTTTAATTTATATACCAATAGATGTCGCTGTACGGAAAATTACACCACCCTGAATCGCGCTGGCGAGATTTTTCCTGACTAGTATATATAGGGTGTCAAATTGAAATACATTGTCATTCGCCGAGCAACCGTTGTTTGATTTACATCAAGGGCAGCGGTTGAACACTGCAATTTAATCATGCAACTCTTGATTAAAACAAAAAACTGGCTTAATTTCTCACTATAAAGACCTGACTGATTTTATTAACTTATTATTTTATTATAACGATCCTGTAGCATAATGTCAAAACATTGGAAATAAAGCTACGTGCCAACACAAACATAAAGCCTCACTGTACTTGATAAAAATAACACATTTATTAACACTCAACTCACACATGGCTCAATACAGTAAAAAATTCGAGTACCACTTTGCCGAACATTCAGTGATTTGGCCGAATACGAATATTCGGTAAACCTGCCGAATATGCCGAATACCGAATATAAAACGAATATTCGGCCCATCCCTAATATACACCGTGTTATTTTTGATATCCGTTAACTTTAAGGGAACAATCTACAGGTCAAATGAAGTTAATTTCTCTAAGACCCTAGTGGCTTAACTCTTACTGTTAAAAAAGTGTTAAGAGATAATTAATTATGGGTTGTAATTAACGCAGCTTCTTTAAACTGTCATTTTTGTCCTCAAATTTAATTATTTGTCTACTAAATTAATAAATCAGCAACTAATTTTAAGCGCCTAATTCACAATTTGGTATGTAGATAGCTCAATGTCGAAATAATACATAGGCTACTTTTATTTCAATATTCCCATGGGATAGTTGTTCTTAACACAACATCTCAATGAAGATTACAATATACATTTTGGGATTTCCCACAGAAATTTTGTAAAATCCTGGAATTTCAATTGTAACTACCAGATCGAATAGTTTACGCGTGCGAAGCAGCGGGTAAACTCTAGCTTAGTATAATAATAATAATTAAACGCCATAGAATCTGTCTAGTTTCTCTAGACTCTCGTGCCAGAGGGCCTCCAAATACCCACAAGTTCTCTTAATCGAGTCCTAAACACAACTAAAAATATGCTTAGTGCTTACATTAAGCTCTAAGACATGGCTCATTCAGCTGTGTGGCCCTGGACCCCAAACAGGCTTAGTCTGCCTGCCACAGATCATTGTCCTAGCTCCCCATGTCGTCAGCTTGTGGGTTCTCTCAAGTCTCTCAATCATGTTGGCTAAAGGAGAGTGGGACAATAGGTCCAGATGAGCTGCCAATAGGTATAATATAAGATTACTTTGTACTAAAAATCAATACTTACATATGCACCCAACAATACGGGCATCAAAGCAGGACGGCACCAGCGTGGGGTTAGCTTTTGTGCCTGCAGCTTTCTTCAACACCTTCATGTTGAATGGATCATCGTCTCCAGACTGGATGGCGAGCAGTTCCTTCTTCTCCAGACCAGTCGCATGCTCCAAGGGATCGGCCATCACTGGATAACATTTATAGCAGTTAACGATAAGGTTTTGCTTATTGCAAATTAGTGAACTATGAAAATTACTTATGAGAAGGACTACACAACTTAAAAACTATAATGATTTGTAAATTTTTTACCAACTAAATAATTAACTACTCCTTTCAACTTTAAATTATAGGAAACAAGGACGACTTTTAAAACCATTTATTTACATCTAAATTATGAATTTAGTGAATTAAAAAAACTCAAGTTTGATGGGTATGAAGGACTATATTGAATTACTATCAATGAAAATGATATTAATAAGTAAAAAAAAAATAGAACAAAATAATAAATCAAAGGTCAGGATTATATTCTCTAATTTACGTTTCCGATGATTCCATTGTTTTTGACTACATAATGTCACCAATACAATACAATAACACTAATAACATAACCATTTTAGTTTCTGGTTTAAAAACTCAAAATCTTTTCCTATTGAGCCACTATTTACGGGAATTCCAGAAGAACTTTGGCCAGGTTTGGAGTTACATTTAAAAGATAAACACTTGCATTTCTGGTCCAGTAACATTAAACTGGCAACACCTGGAAAATAGCATCCAGCTTAGACTATTTCTACTTCTTTTACTTTCACTCACATGTTTTTTATGTAAGCATTACATTGTTTTAAATCTGGCTGACAAGCCCAAAGGGCTTTTCCTTTAGTCTAACTAAATAACACAAACTCTAATTGTCTTTGGTGCTGTCTGATGCTGTTCAAACTTATTTTTCTTAAGGTGGCAACCTTGTGTATGCATGTTTATGCTAATGTTTTACATAGACATAGGTAGTATTATACCCATATCCACAGATGCATCTAATAAACAGTGCAACCAATTAATGCCAACAGCAAAAGTATTGAAAAATGTAAAAGTAATATCTTGTACTAATTGTTCTTGACTAATTGAATTGAATTGGTCTTGTACTAAGTGTTATTTCCAAAGGTCATGGTTGAAGGTCGAAACATATTAATGGTCGAAAATAATTTGATACTTAATATTTGCTTGAATCTTTCCTTAGTGTATTGAATGTAAAAGAATAATATCATGAGAAAAAAAAAACTGGCCAAGAGCATGTCAGACACGCTTGAAATAGGGTTCCGTAGCCATTATGAAAAAATTAAAAATTAAGTAATACTTTTCTAAGGATTTCGTATTTTGTATGGAATTATCAAGTTTTCATGAAAACTTAACTGTTATAGTTTTTGTAAGTTTGATATACTTACTACCATCCTGAATTTTTTCAAAATTTTTCCACCCACCGGTTTAAATTTTAGAAGGGGGGACAGCTTGATTTTAATGAAAATTTGCACTTTAAAGTTGAATATTTTGCAAACAAATCACTGAATCGAAAAATCGTTTTAGCAACCCCCTAATGGCTTTAAAAGACCTATTCTATGATAGCCCACACTACAAGGTTGGATGAGAAAAAAAAACACCCCTACTTTATGTTACTTTACACTATGGTACTCTAAGAATTTTTTTTTTTAATTTTTTATTGTACCATTTTGTTGGCATAGTATACATATTATATATTCTTGCAAAATAACTGCTTTCTAGCATTGATAGTCCCTGAGCAGCCACAGACAGACAGACATGGCGATGCTATAAGGGTTCCGTTTTTGCCATTTTGGCTATGGAATCCTTAAAAGGCCATATCATGATGCACATGCATACCATAGACAACAATAATACAGGAGTGGTCTTTGCATAGTAATACTTGAAACATTGAATTTTATTATTCAATATATCTTTATTGTTGGTAAACAAGATTATTACTTTAAAATTACATTAATAGGAATTTAATCATTTGTGTATGGCAGGTACCTTTATTTTTACTTTACATTTTAGTAATTCAAGTTAAAATAAGCTTCCCGATTAAGGGAGATGATAAATGAGTAGAAGGACAGTAACACAACAATATACAGATCAACATAAAATTTAAATAACCATGAGTCAGTATCCTAACAAATAAGTTTCATAAGTATTAAGTACAACAATTTTTAACAATGGGTTTATCATATCATGCAGTATATGATTTGGCTGGTTTAGAATTAAGAACAACTTATA
>NC_133473.1:21449368-21497316 GCF_025370935.1 Choristoneura fumiferana
TACAAATGAACGAGGTCGTTGATTCAGCACTTACCTATGACGCTTTATCTCTTGCCACGGCACTCGAAATTCTTACCTCGCGTTATCATAATAAGCGTTTGTTGTCCGATCGCCACATTTCGCGTATTTTGAATCTACCACCATTGAGGAATCATAACGCATTAAGAACTAACATATTGAATCCTTTGCTCGAATCCACTCAGGCATTGAAAAGTTTTGGATTACCAGTTGATGAATGGAGTTATCTTTTACTGCATATTGCATTAACAAAGTTGCCGTTGGAGTTAAAAACGCGTTTTGAGCAAACATACGGTGGACTGAAAGAAAATTTACCAAGATTTGATGAACTAGTGGTTTTCTTGCAAAACGAATGTCATTTATTGACACAGCCAATTCATTTGATTCAATGACGAAACTATTGAATACATATAATATTAGTGACAATAATAATCGATTCGCAGAAAAACGGTGCGCATTCTGTTCAATGAATCATTCATGCAAGATTGTTTTAAATTAAAAAAAGGCTCTCCTACTGACCGAAAGTCTTGGGTGCGAAATAACAATCTGTGTTTCAGATGTTTCGGTAATCACTCAGCGGTAATGTGCAAGCAATTTTCCCGTGTGCACGTTGCGGTAATGTTGGACATAATTATTTAATTTGTTCATCGACATGAATCCGCAACGGAATGTGATTCAGTCTCACAAGAGCAACCACTGCGGCGCACACAGTGCGGGGGCGTGCGCGCCGGCAACTGCGCGGTGCTGAGCGGCGCGGCGCAGGTGCCGGCGGCGGCGGCGGCGGCGGCGGGCCCCGCTGCGCAGTGCCAGTGCGCGTGCTCTGTGCGCGAATTACCCGCACCAACTTGCGATAACTCTGAATAGCAACTAGTCACAAGTAGTGTTTCAACGGATCCGGTATTAGCAGAAGATGTTATTTTACCTACAGTAATTGTAAATATTGTTTCAGCATGTGGTGAACTTGTTAAAGCACGGGCTTTGTTAGATTTAGGTTCACAAGTCTCAGTTGTTCGGAGTGATTTTGTTAATCTGTTGGGGCTGAAGAAACATTACTCTGTGACACCGTTGACAGGTATAGGTGGTACTCAATCAAAAGGTGGCAACCATATTGTCACAATTAATTTTCGGTCGGAACGTAATGTGAATACTTTTATGTCGGTAAACGCGGTTGTTTTAAAATTACCTACCACGTATGTTGCGGCTCGGCTCGGTATTTCTAGCATGGTAGGTATTTCGGATAGCGGTTTCGGTCATATGTCCAGGGTGGACATTATATTCGGTTGTGATATTCTCGGTGAAATTATTGAAGGTAACAAGGTGACTTTGCGGCCCGGCGGTCCTTACGCTATTGATACTATGATTTTTTGCTCTCTTTGGGCCAATACGTGGTGATGAAAGCGGTACGTTACCTCGTAGTGTAGATTATTTTTCGGGTGTTTCTTTAGTAGAAGCGGTCGAACGATTTTGGAAGGCGGAGGAACCACCATCTATGGGTTCGATAAAAGATCCAATGGATGTGATCTGTGAACAATTGTTTGTTAAATCGGTGACTCGCGGTTCGGACGGTAAATATATGGTTCGGTTACCTTTAGTTCCTGGTCACGCGACTATAGGTGATTCTAAGCAAATTGCTGTTCGTCGGTTAATGTGTTTAGAAAGGCGTATGAGTACTCAGCCTAAATTTAAAGAAAAGTATGTTGAATTTATGCGTGAGTATATGAACCTCGGGCACATGCAGCCCTCGCAGTTTGATATTGACTCGGGCCAAGAACATTACATTCTTGCGCATCATGGAGTATTCAAAAATTCGGGCGATACTGAAAAGATACGTGTAGTTTTTGACGGCAGTGTAAAAACAACTAGTGGGTTAGCTTGAACGATTGTTTATTTTCTGGAGAGAAACTACAAAATGATATAACTAAAATTATTTTAAATTTTCGGGTTCCACTGTTTGTGTTTACAACTGACGTGAAAATGATGTTTAGGATGACTTGGATCCACCCCGAGGATCGAAAATATCAATTGATTCTTTGGAGATGGAATCGCTCGGAACCGATTCGTATTTTTGAACTGACTACAAATACGTATGGGTTAAAATCAAGTCCCTATGTGGCAATTCGTAGTCTTCATCAGTTGGCAGTTGATGAGCAGGAACGATATCCAAGAGCGGCAAAGATTTTGTTAGCAAATTCATATGTTGATGATATTAATGGAGGTGCAGATTCTATTCAAGAAACTCGAGAGATCATGAATGAGCTGATACAGCTTATGAAAACTGCTGGTTACGAATTAAGAAAATGGGCATCAAATGAACCTTGCTTGATATCTGACTTTCCAAAAGATCATTGCGAAACTCCTCGTTCTTTTGACGATGATACGGATTCTACTTTTATCAAGGTGCTAGGCATCCAATGGAACCCTTCAACAGATAGTTTCACTTACAGGATTAACTTACCGTCTGAACAATCAAAGTCACTCGACGTAGCATTTTGTCGTCTTTGGCGAAATTATTTGATCCAATGGGATGGATTTGTGCTGTGGTGTTTCGGATTAAATTACTTTTACAGGAATTATTGAGTGACGGAGCTAAACATGTTGAATGGGACACACCTGCACCCAAAAATTTAGTTACGAAATGGAAGGCCATAATTTCAGATTTGCCGAATTTAAAGAACGTTTCGATACCACGTTGCTTAAAATCTAATAATGAAAAAATGTTCTCTTTACATGGTTTTTGTGATGGGTCGTCCTGCGGATATGCAGCTGCGGTATATTTACGATCGGAAAATGATGATGGAGGAGTTATGGTTCGCTTGGTTACAGCTAAATCTCGTGTTGCTCCACTTAAAACTAAGTTGACTATACCGCAACTGGAGTTAAATGGTGCTGTCTTGCTTGTTAACTTGTTATCACATGTGTACAGATATTTGAGCGAGTTATCATTTGTATTTTCGGACGTTATTGGATGGTGTGACAGCACTATCGTTTTAGCTTGGTTGCACGTTCCTCCTCATAAATTGGAAGTTTTTCAAGGCAATAGAGTATCACAAATTAAAGATAAAAAATTGCCTATGGTTTGGAGACACGTGCCAGGGGATTTAAATTGTGCAGATGTAGCTTCACGAGGATGTTCTGCAGCTCAGCTACTGGAGCATCAACTTTGGTGGGGCCCAGAGTGGTTACGCCAGGCTCGTGAATTGTGGCCTCATGATAAAAAAACGGAAATATCTACTGTATTACCGGGAATACGGTCAAAATCCATCAATGTTACGATTTCCGAAAAAGGATTTGATTTATTAAGTCGTTACAGTTCATTCGTAAAACTAATAAACGTAACGATTTATGTTTACCGTTTTATAAATGCTTGTCGAAAGCGGACTAATGTCAACAAAAATCCTGTCTTGGAACGTCGTATGGTTGTTATTAATTTAATAAGTATGGTTCAAAGAATACATTTTGATAACTATATTGCAGATTTGACCGCAGGAAAACCTATTCGAGATTCCTTAAAAAAACTGAACTTATTTTTAGACAACGGATTGATTCGCGTAGGTGGGCGTTTATGTCATTCGGATTTGCCCTATACGGCGCGCCATCCCATTCTGCTTCCCGCTAAAAATAAGTTTACAGTATTATTGGTTGAACATTACCATAGAATATTCTGTCATGTAGGAGCCAATACGCTGGCAGCAATTTTGTCTCGTAATTACTGGATATTAAACATGCGATATTTAACTAAGAGCGTAACATTTAAATGTGTGACATGTTTTAAAGCTAATCCACGGCAACATCAACCATTTATGGCTGACTTGCCAGCTGACCGTGTTCGATCTTCACGTGCTTTTGAAGGAGTTGGGACAGATTTTGCGGGACCCATTCTCATTAAAAGCAGTGTTTTGAGAGGTGCTCGGATTCAAAAATGCTATTTGTGTATTTTCGTGTGTTTGGCTACAAAGGCGGTACATTTAGAGGTAGTTTCGGAACTTTCAGTAGAAGGATTTGTGGCAACTTTATCTAGATTTGTCTCTCGAAGAGGTCTTCCATCCTTGATTCGCTCTGATTGCGGAACTAACTTTGTTGGGACAAACAAGTATTTGAAGGAGTTGTACATATTTTTAAGGGATAATCATTCTGAAATAGAACGTCAATCGTCGCAAAGTAATATAACCTGGTTGTTTAACCCTCCCAGCAGCCCTAACATGGGAGGATTATTTGAAGCGGCCGTTAAGTCAGCAAAGACCCATATGCATCGTGTACTCGGGGAAGACGACTCACCTTTGAGGAGCTGAGTACATTCTTCACCAAAGTAGAGGCTGTCATGAATTCCAGGCCGCTTTGTCCTCAGAGTTCGGACCCAGCTGATTTGGAAATTCTAACACCCGGTCATTTTTTAATCGGTCAACCTCTTGTATCATTGCCAGAATATCCATTTGAAGAAACAAATTTTAATCGGTTATCGCGTTTTCAACAAATTCAAAAAATGTCTCAACATTTTTGGTCTCGTTGGCGAAATGAATACCTGCATACGTTACAACAACGTCCTAAATGGACTTCACGTTTGTCTGCTCCTAAAGTCAACGATTTAGTCTTAATAAAAGAAGATAATTACCCTCCTTTGCAATGGAAACGTGGTCGGATTATAAAACTATTGCCTGGACAGGACGGAACAGTTCGAGTAGTCGAGCTCAAAACTCAAAACGGTACATTACTTAGGCCGGTATCAAAATTGTGTATTTTGCCTTTAGATGGTGACTGTTAACTAATGCTCGGCTTGGTTCTGGGGGGGAAATATGTGCAAGTATTTTGGATGGCGAACAATTTTTTGATTTGCATCCTCTTTGCTGTCGGTGGCTGATTGGCGCAAGTCCTTTGCCGCGCGCCTTCGATCGTAAAAAAAGGCGGCAGTCAGCCAGACTTCAAAAAAACTCTCGGCGGATATATATTATTGCGGTTGTGCTCAGTTTTGTAAAATAAATATTAATTGTGATTGTAGACATTGTAAATAGTTTTGTGTGTAAATAATAACAAACTTTATACGCCTAAAAACTAGCTAGTGAAGTGGCGGTGCGGACTATTGCGGCTTTACGGACTTTAGCGAGCGTCATACATCGAAGTCGGTTTCATTGAGGTATGTTTTTCATGAATTGTTCTCTAGACATAATGCTGCACAGAAGAGCAAATAAGCCACGGCCTTGGTAGCAGTCACTATTCGAAGGTTTATTAAACAACATAAGACAACAATTATAATTAAGTACAAATATTTATTTTGGAGAAATGACTTTCTGCAAAAATAAATCCGGCGCATTCTTCTTGGCAATGATGGTCTATCGAAAATACAAACTGAGACATGGATGCACAGAAAAACCAGAAAAAGAGACCAGCGCTGGAATTCGAACCCAGGTCCTCAGCAATCCGTGCTGCGTGCTATAATCCCTACACCACCGCTGGACAGGAATCTAGACACGAATTTTTCCTATGCATACATATCTCTTACATAATCGACTTAGTCCCAAAGAAAGAATAACTTGTGTTATGCATGGGTACTAGGTAACTAATAATACTTAAATATTAAGATACTTTTTCTCAAAAATGACCGTAAAAGTCTACATTATTCCTTACGTATTAGAAGGCCAAGTGCAAAAGATTGCAGGAGCGCTAGCTCGACAATAATTTGTCGAGTGTCAACTTTTAAAAAGTGAAAACGGCCATGAAAATATTGGCACAAGTCGCATACAGCCAACTCAAATGACTGCTATCAGTTATTTTGTTGGAACTCCAGATTTTTTTATTGGATCTGAAACAAGCTCAAAGTCAAAATAAAGATATATTGACTTTGAGCTTGTGGTGTTTTCGGTGAAAAAATACACCTGCTGTTTTTTTAATGAATAAAAGCATGAAAAAATTTATTTGAATAAAATTAAATGTCACAATGAGAAAAGGTTTATTCTAATTTAGTTTTTTTCATTTACCATTTTTGAGAAAAGCTTTATATTAGTCTCGGCTGAAATAGCAATAACTGGCTTCGTATTAGTTAAACGGACTCGCAAGCTCGTCCGTTTAATTCTCATACTCGGCCAGCAATTGCCTACTTCCTCAGACCACGACAATAATCTACTATTATATTATATTGTAATGCTGCAATAACCTAACCTAACCAACGAAAAGTTGGAAAACCCCCGACTTTGTCACTTCAAAGTTCAATATCTCAAAAACGGCTGAACCTATTTTGATGAAAGATATCTACGAACCATCGCTATAAAATCTGCTTTAAATCGGTCCACCCGTTTAAGAGCTACGGTGACACAGCCAGACAGGCAGACAGACACACATAGCGGTCAAACTTATAACACCCCTCTTTTTGCGCTGGAGGTTAAAAAATATATGATAAAGCTAAATCAACTGAATTAACTTTGATGGATATATAAATCCTTAGACGTATTAGAAGTACCTAAATCTATAAATTGTGTCTGGCGCTCTGTCCATGAAAGCAAACCAAGGTGTCAAGCTAAGTGCTTCCGAAAAATCGTTTCCGAAACAAGCTTTCGAGGTCGTACAAATACAACTCCACTAATAAGAAAACGGTAATCCATCAAGGGCTGTGGTTTTTTGGCTCTGAAAACAGTACGAGAATAAGACGTGTTTTGTTTGCGAATCGGTAAATCGCTCTGGTTTGTGTGAAGGATTTGTTTCTAATTTTACTCTTAATTTCATAGTTGTAATGATCATTAAAAATGATATGTTTAATCTGAAACACCATGTTTTATGGAAAAAGAGCTTAGTAGGTACACCAACCCGTTGCTAATATTTGTCTTCGAAACATAGAGGTCAAGAATATTGAAAATACAAACTGAAACATAGATGCACATTAAAACCAGAAAAAGTGACCAGCGCTGGGAATCGAACCCAGGTCCTCAGCATACCGTGCTGTGTGCTATACCTCTACACCACCACTGGACAGGAGTACAGACACAAATTTTCCTACGCACCACATATCTCAGCTTGTTTGTTTTCTTATTTAGTCACTCAAGCAACGACACTAACGACATCTATGTTGTAGCCCCCATCGAGAAACTTTCAACACTCCATTGGAACTAACCGCTCACCCGGACAAGAGATGTCGCTATTAAGCAAACAAATTAAGATTGGTTTTTGGAGTCTTTCAAATCCAAAATAAAAAAAATACAAAAGACCCATCTTAGAACAAAAATCTCTGTGCTCGAGAATTATGTATAGCCAACAATGAGAAAAGGACTAAGTTGGTATAGCAATTAAATATGAATCTTGGGCTTCGAAACAAGGGGCCAGGAACACTTTGGTGAGCTAGAAAATAAGGAAAGCTGACTTTAGAAATGAAAACCTATTATTTTTTACTACGAGTAGCACAACGTTCCAGATGAAACCTTAGCCTCTGAAACTTCTTATTTTCTAACAGCCTTATTCATAAAAAATCCTTAATTGAGGTTTGATCGGTCTGTTACTTAGCAGACTGATTAAGCTTGTTAGACGGTTGTCAAGAAGTATGATTCATAAACACTTGCTAGCAGTCTGCTAGTTGTTGAGCCGCTGATAGACTGATTAGACTCGTTATGTTGGCCACCTTGACAAATCAAAGACAAAAAATGGCCTAATCGATAATTAAAAAAAAAAAGTTGACACAGTGACAGCAAATTAGCAGGAAAAAAATAAAAAGCGAGAAGTTTTTTCCCGCCATTTCCGATCCGCATGTTTATGTTGTGCAAAAATCCATAATTGTGTTAATCATCCTATTTTTTTTTTCATACTTATTGTTAATTTATTGCTGCTAATTTAGAGGATTTTTAAATACAAATTCCTGAAAATATTTTTTCCTGGTTTTTTTTTTAATCTTTGCGTAACTTCACCCTTCACTAAAATATCTTCGGTATGGTTTTTTGCTCTTGTCAAAGTCAGCTGTTCATACTTGTGGCGGCCATTTTGTGACTTAGCAGGGACATAAAGGAGGGTCTACGGTCCTCTAACTTTAGCAGAGCCTTGATCGACTGATTAGCGCTAACAGACGTATATGAATCATGTTTTTTAGCATCGGGCCTTCAAGGAGCCTTCAAGGAGGCTCTAACTTTTTATGAATAAGGCTGTTAGTGTTTATCTTGCATAAAACAAAGCTAACGAGACATGATATTATTCATTTTTGTCTGATACGTCATTATTACTATCTCGCTCCTTTCTTGTCTCACGACATAATTTATCTCGTCTCGTTCGCTTTGCTAAAAATGTATTTAAAATGTCTTAGAAGGTGTCAATTTCATCTAGGTCATTGACTGAAGCTCAAAAGTCCAGGCTCAAGGTTTGCCAACGAGCAATGGAGCGCAGTATTCTGGGTGTTCGAAGAACTGATCGAATCAGAAACACGGCACTGCGCTCCAAAACCCGTAACCGATGTGGGTGTCAAGACCGCTAAGCTGAAGTGAGACTGGGCTGGACTTGTCTGCCGTATGCATCCAGAACGATGGTCACGAATCGTTACCGAATGGGTTCCGAAGGATGGTCAAAGGAGCAGAGGCAGACCCAAGAGGAGATGGCGGGACGACCTGAGCGCTTCTCAGCTCGATTGGCAGGTTCATGCTCATGACAAAGGGGCCTTTGCCCAGCAGTGGGACATATTACAGGCTACATAAAAAAAGGTATCTATTTATGTCTATTCACCTAAAAGCATCCGCTGGTAGTATGTAAATATATCGAGATCACTTAATACCTACATGATATGCTTTCTGAAGTCTGGAAAAATTTGAAATATCGGTTCATTCCTGGAATTGAAAGCTAATAAGTACATTTTATGATTGAAGAAGCGTTTGAGTTATGCTTGGCTTTCCTTGAATTTTGCGATATTGCACTATTATTCTCTTTCTAGTTTTTAGGATTCAGTTTGCAAAATCCAGACTGTATTTACAATTTAAGTTTACCATTTGATACCTAATCATGGAATACATAATATCCTTGACCACAATGCAAGATTTTCATTAAAATTTATCAATTAGGTTATACAGAAAGTTTAATAAGTTTGTGTTAAAATAAAAAACATTTTTAAAACAAGTATTTTTTTGTGACTGTACTTGCACTGTCATCCTATTTAATATACCATATTTCAAGTCAAAGTGGACGGATGCGCCGATTTCGATGCGGTTTTATTAACGTGAAAGTGTTTTTTTTTGAGGTGGTTCTTACCTATGTTTCATTAAAATCGGTTTAGTTGTTTTTGAGATATTGAACTTCGAAATGATAATGTCGGGGGGGTTTCTAACTCGATTAAATTAAACAGAATTTATTCAGTCATCATCATCATCATCTCAGCCAATTTACGTCTCACTGCTGGGCACAGGCCTCCTCTGAGAATGAGAGGGCTTGGGCCGTAGTTCCCACGTGGGCCCGGTGCGGATTGGGAACTTCACACACACCATTCAATTGCTTCGCAGGTTTGTGCAGGTTTCCTCACGATGTTTTCCTTCACCATAAGGCTCGTGGTAAATTTCAATGTAATTTCGCACCTGAATTTCGAAAAACTCAGAGGTGCGAGCCGAGGTTTGAAGCCACGAACCTCTGCTTAATATGTTTTATTCAGGGGCTGAATGACGAATATATGATACCGTCTCCGTCTATTCGATCAAAACAAACAGAGACGGCATCACATTTATCCGTCAGATAAATTTAATCAATGGATGGTAAAACAGGGCGTCGGTAGTTTTTTTTTATTCGACTGGATGGCAAACGAGCAAATGGGTGTCCTGATGGTAATACCTCACGTGCCAGTAATTTCACCGGCTGTCTTACTCTCCACTCCGAAACACAACAGTGCAAGCACTGCTGCTTCACGGCAGGATTAGCGAGCAAGATGGTGGTAGCAATCCGGGAGGACCTTGCACAAGGTCCTACCACCTGCAAGTTTACCATAATTGCAATTACAACATAACTAAAACTAAACGTTAATCATTAGTTTAGATTACCATTACTTCCAGACCACTTAACGCCATTCCATCGTACCGATCCATCAAATTTGCAACTCCAATACATAGCAACATTATTTATAATTTGTCCCGCTTCCCAACTATAAATTATAGCAAATGCAACGATCAATCAACGACAAGACATGATTTAAAACTAAGCTGGGGGTCGCCTCGTTTGGGGTGAAAAATATAAACATTGCCAAAATATGAGAAATTGTTGAAAATGCACCTCCAAATAACCAACCCTTGGCATTCTGCAAGTGCCATCTGTTTAGTCTTCATCTGAAATCGTCACTTGTGTATTTTTAAAATAAAAAAAATAATATCATGGGACACTTGACACCAATTGACCTAGTCCCAAACTAAGCAAAGCTTGTAGTATGGATACTAGGCAACGGATAAACATACTTATATAGATAAATACATACTTAAATACATATTAAACATCCAAGACCCGAGAACAAACATTCGTGTTATTCATACAAATATCTGCCCCGGCCGGGAATCGAACCCGGGACCTCAAGCTTCGTAGTCAGGTTCTCTAACCACTTGGCCATCCAGTCGTCAAAAGTTTTTATTTTTACCTACTACTACTACTACTATTTTTTTTATCTTTCCATTGTACTCGTAGTTTCAATTGTTCTTGTTTCTGATATCCTGTCAATCATTCGAAGGTCTGGAAGAGATCCTTTTAAGGGATAAGTTCACCTTTTTACATCTTATTATCCTATCGAAAATACAAACTGAGACATGGATGCACAGAAAAACCAGGAAAAGAGACCAGCACTGGGAATCGAACCCAGGTCCTCAGCAATCCGTGCTGCATGCTATAACCCCTACACCACTGCTGGACAGGAATCTAGACACGATTTTTTCCTATGCATACATATGTCAGGTTGCTTATTTCTACTATGCTACTTAAGCAGCAGCACTATATGGTTTCACGGGATACCCGTAAAAGTAAAAAATTTGGAGTTGAAATAAAAAATACAAAAAGACTCCAAAAAACCAATCATAATCTTATTATCCTGTTTTCTATTAATTTCATGTATTTATTTTTATGTACATTATTTTATGAAGAGTATTAAAATACAATAGATGCCCCATTTGTTGCTGTTGAATAATCTTGCAAGTTCATTTTGACCCACTCCCAGTAGTCGGATTGTGGTTGGGTGACAATTTAAGTACAGTCAACACAAAGTACAGTCAGCAAAAAAGCTTGTATAAACTGATTTTTTTTTTTTGCTACGCAGTGGCATATTTTTTCAAACTCAAAATTAATAATGAATGACTTAATTATGGCGTCCGTGGACCGGGAGACGAGCTGTCGGTAGGCCTTCGCAAGATGAAGTGATGACCTGGCTAAGATCGCGGGATCGCGGTGGATGCGGAAGGCACAAGACATGTCTGAGTGGAGAGCCTTGGGGGAGGCCTATGTCCAGCAGTGGACGTCTTTCGGCTGACATGATGATGATGGTGATGCTGAATGCAAACTCAATCGTAAGAATAAAGATACAAAAAATACGTAGGTATAATATCTGTAAATTAACAAAAAACAGCGCTGGTCGTCGTAGAATTATTTGGGGGAGGCCTTTGTACGTTTGTCCAGGCTGTGGACATATCGTTCGATTAATACCATAACGAGAATGATTTTTCCTCACGCACAGATAACTATGACTTACCAACCCGCAGTAACCGTGTAAACACACAAGTTATCCCCCAAATACCATTTCTCACATACCTGCAACAAAGAAGAACATTAGTCAGGCAACGCTTGACCTGCTAGTCAGAATCCGCGGCAAAAAGAAAAACAATAAATTTCGTTAAAACGTTAACAAAAACAGTTTGACTTATGCGTAAGGCTGGCTACGCGTGGACGACTTTACACGGTTCATCTTGTAAGTATCTATAAACGAGCAATTCTTGTATAATTATTTATTTACTATCGAGGAAATTACAACACATAAAATACAACACAATTATTCTTTAATGCACACCACAAATTAAAATAATAAACTTACATTTGTATAATTGCATAGATGTGGTTTCTCCGTGTAATAGTAGTTTAGTTAAGTTTATTTATTCATTCAATATAAGATTACATTATAATTTACATAAATGTCAGTTAAGTATAAGAATTTATATTGAAATCGTCAAGTAAACAAGTTTATTCATGAAAACCATCGCTGGTACCGGGGGTACCGTCAGAAAAAAACAATCTTTACTAATATTATAAATTCACAAGTGAGTTTTTTTGTTTGTTCTTGCTTTTACGCTTTCTCTACTGATCTCATTATTATAGTTTTTACCAAAGGCGCGTGATAAACGAATCCTTCGCAAAAAAAAGTCGCGGGCAACGGCTAGTTATTTATTAAGCAACGATCGCGTGATTAATGCGCTCAAGAATTAAACTCAATTGGGCCAATCAACTATTTTACCGACACTGGGCGTTTCTTGCGTTACCAAAATTGTCTCTGGCGTTACCAAAAAATTGTATTTCCAACAAGATATTTCACGGTTTAATAGGTTGAACTTACGTAGGATGGTATGACTGTATTCATGTACACCATCTATTAAATTAAAGAAAAAACATGTTTACTTACAAAAATCTGCAATTGTTTGGAAAAATGTCGCGGACAGATTAGTGTCGGTAAAAAAGTTTATTGGCCCAATTGTCAAGTTTCCCTCCAATTCCATGGTCGTATAACTCACGATTATCCAGAACCCAGTCGCTCCGTGCATGCCGGGCCTAATACCAGTAATTAACAAGCGTCCCGGAACGCATAAATCGAGCGCCGCTCTACATTCTTCTTCGTCCCTGCCTCTTTGTACTTACTTTTTTAACGCGTGTGGCCTCGCGTAAATCCATTAACTATACTTCATGCTTTATGTTTTACAAGTGTACAATCTACGATGTCATGTCAAAATTCAAGAGAGTGTAAAGGTATCTATGCACTCTACCGTGTCTTGCTATGACCGTAATAGGAACGTTTCAGGCACGGAATATAAAGCTACATGGGCTACAACATGTCAACGGCGAGGCATACTCTTATATTACGGGTTTAGTGACCATAGAATCTGGAGCTACAAAAAGACCATCTATTTTTAAATTGGACAATAGAAATGAAACTGAAGTTAATTGGTATACCTAGGTTTGTGTACAGGTGGCCACCTTTAATGCCATATATTTGCGCTGCACCTCCTTTTTTTTAATGTAAGCTGTGCAAACGTATACTATATATACTATACTATAAACGAGTCCGTGCTTTAAAGGTGGGTACTGACCACCTTACAAGACACGCACTCGACAGGTCTTCTTTATAATTACAGGTAGCTTGCACTGGATGCCTTTTATGCTTACCGTATGGCACTCGATTTCAGTCTAAGGTCATCAAGGAATATTCGAAAGCGCATAAACGGCCAGCTTCTTGAACATAAGATGGAACGCACTTGAAAAAGTTATACCTCATCCCAGCCTATATACGTCCCACTGCTGGGCACAGGCCTCCTCTCAGAACAAGAGGGCTTGGGCTATAGTTCCCACGCGGGCCCAGTGCGGATTGGGAACTTCACACGCACCATTGAATTGCTTCGCAGGTTTGTGCAGGTTTCCTCATGATGTTTTCCTTCACCGCAATGCTCGTGGTAAATTTCAAATGTAATTCCGCACATGAATTCCGAAAAACTCAGAGGTGCGAGCCGGGGTTCGAACCCACGACCCTCTGCTTGAGAGGCGATAGGTCAAACCACTAGGCCACCACGGCTACCCGGGCTACACGGAAAAAGTTATACCTAACTAACAAATATTTCGTATTTTTTTACTTTATACCACCTTATTTAGCTTGCATTATTTGCTGATTTGCATGCTTCAAAATAATGATCTCAATATTACAAGAACCAAGTTAAAAGTCCAAATAGCTCGTTTCATACGTCTAAACACCGACAATTGTCCCAGCTGCACAATAAATAACTTGCTATCGTCAAATTAAAGTAAATTCCCACTGTGCCCAAGATTGGGCATCAAACGGAAGTGTTAGTGCATCCACCGTCTCCCACCAATTAGCCTAGCATTGCACCACATAAATTGTATCAAACTGCTTTGCTCCGGTCTGCACCGGTTTCTATAAGGTTACTGGAAGGGGTCATTGTGTAACAAAACAATATCATAGAAAAAATAGTTTAAGTTCAATAATGCTTAGACGTAATGATATAAGTAGTATCATTTAGTTACTTACAATAAGTACAAAAAATAACAAATACGTTAAGCAAAGCAAAAAAAAACTTAAACTAGCTTATTCTCAGGCTAAAAACCTGCATCTATTTACAAATATCATCCAGATAGCTTCGCAGGTTGCCCATAAGGCTGGCTGTGTTATACCATACATTGACCAACTAAAAAGGCAACAAGGCAAGATTTGATTGTGACCATAGTCAGTAGGAGTATTAGGTAGAACTGCGACCCTCAGTGCACGAGCCGAGCGAGCGAAGCGAGCGTGCCGCGGCGGCGGCCGGCGAAGTGCCAGAACCGAACATATTTCCCACAAACACGTATAGGAACAACAAAGAATGCGAATCGTGATGTTTTAGCAGTGGTCGGACTAAAGTAGGCACACCCACCAATGTAAATCATAATCTCTGTGTACGTTCCGATATATGTTCAGTTTAAATAATATAGCTTTTAATCACATGAGTACAAATGATTATATAAAATAAATTTATAAATAAAGAAATTCTCCCAAATAAGATTATGCGTTTAATTAAATGTCGTTAATAAAATTATGAGTAAAAAAAAATCGAAATATGTATCTTTATGAACAATGTAGGTAGTAGTAAAAATAATTATGATTACAAAGCGGTATTATTATAAATAATCGAATAAAAAATTGTGTATGAGCCAATATGGACCTCAAAAAATCTTTTAGTCCTTTCCAGTCGGTCTAGCTCACCAACCACTCCAGCCCCTCGCAAGAGTTCATTATCACAAATAAACCCGAGAGCCTTTCTGTTTTTATTGTCGGTGCTTCTGCAACAATATGGCGGACTATGTCAAGTGCCTGAACGGGTCACTGAATAGTTTTCGCTGTCTGAGACCGCTATTTCAGTTCATTTATTTAATAATTGGAAAAAAAACTTTATACTTTCTGAAAAAAAACATCTATAACATTTGGACAGCGACGACAAATCAGTTGCCAAAAAGTAGCAAAAGGAAACATAAAACTGAAATACGAATATTACAATGACAGGACGGTCTTTATTCCATTCTAATATTCCTTTTCTGGGATCCGGCACAATCTAGTAAGACTAAGGGGCTGTTTCACCATCCATTGATTAGTGTTAACTGACGGTTAAATGTGATGCCGTCTCTATTTGTTTTGTTTGAATAGACGGAGACGGCATCACATTTAACCGTCAGTTAACACTAATCAATGGATGGTGAAACAGCCCCTAAGTATTGGAATCAGTACTGACTACTTTTAAGTCAATAATCATAGGAATGCGTTATTCTTATCAGCATAATAAAACAAGGTGTCAGTAACAAAAAAGCTTTATCATCATCGGATCTTTTATTGCCAATTTTGATTTTTTTTGTGGGAAACTTTTAGCACGTGTTTTTTATTTTCTACACGCAGTTACGCTTCATAGTTTATTTTCGGTAATTTCTTTGATTTTAATTCATTATTATCAAAATATTACTAGATCACGAGATTAATAAATAACAGCCAATATTTCGATATTACTAATCCTCCAAAACTACTAGCAAGCAGTCTTGTTCTTAGCATTTATCGCTTACCTACGCACAGGAAACATAAGTTCAAAACGACCCCTATATATCCAACTGCATACGCTCTTTGAGTTGCCAAACACGAACTACAATTTAACGTGCCATCGCCTTTCCTTAATTCTATCACTCCCCAACTTCACTGGCACAGTTAAGAAAACAAAATTAACATTAGATTCAACGGCTTAATCCACAAACGCGTCACGTATGAATGTGGTTACAACTATATAACATTCAGATTGTATTAAAACCGCAGCTACTTTGAAGATTTCATCTGTCTCTGTTACCGTCAAAATACTTTCTACTTTATGGTTCACCGCTTAAAGTTCACGTTTGTCTGTAAGTGGTGTTACTTCGTATCAGAATTTACAAAATTCAGCAAATATCTTAATGCAAATGTGACTGTTTGTTTTGCTTCTTGATGGTTACGTATCATTTTTGGCTTTGGAATTTCGAGCCGTGCTACTTTGGAAGTTTGTAAGTTGATTCATGTGTTTGACTGTTGCACCCTTTGTTGGCACCTTTGTTGAAGCGTTTGATAGTTTAAGGGCGTCTTTCATTACTCATTGATATATTTTATGTGACAGATAAACGTGATGCCGTCTCTACTTAAGTATTCGGATAGGACAAACAGAGTTGGCAGCATAGATATCTGTCATATATAAAATACATCAATTAGAAGTGAAACAGGGGTCTGTATAAAAACTTTTTAATCCTATTTCAAAATGAACTTTCGATTTAGATTTTTCTGCTTCAATATTCGTTATCGTAAAGACATTTGTTATTACGATGATTGGGACAAATCTTGTTAGTTATGCTTACTTGCAAGAATTCCTTTCTTTAATAGACCTTGTTAAGATTTTCTAGATTGTTGCGAATATTACATTTCTTACAGAAAAATAATTTTGCGCTTATATGTCAGACTCTTAACAAATATCAATAGGTAATGTAATATTATTTTATAAGTAATATGTCGGTATCACTTTACGTTTTGTTAGTCATATAATTTGTGAGATTACAGACACTCGACGGACCCTCTTTAATTTAGCTGAGACCCTCGTTTTTATTGTAAGAATAGAAGATTGGGGGTAAGAATTATAGAAAAGCGTACGAGAGCGTAGAGTCCAAGATGCTAAATAATAACACATTTTAATGCACCGCAAGTCTTGTACACATTTCTAGACGTCTTAATATTCACTATAAATGCAGTATCTATAAAAAATCGATACTAGCAAAGGCTTATAGGTATTTAAGCAAGATTTACGCAACGTATTCTATATTAGTTGTTTGAAGTCCCTTACATTTGAGTGACATATTTTGTTCTTATAGAAGTAATAGAAATACGCATTATTTACAACTTTTAGTTATCTACATATTTATTACGGTTCTTAAAAAACAGCCCCGTCGTGGGCAAAGACAGTGTAGCAAAATTAATAGGGTCCTTGCCATCTTTCGGTAAAAATGAATCCTAAAAATTTATGTTTTAGAAAATAGATATCTGTAAGTCCTTCCGTATACGATTGGTTTGATTAATCCGCTAACGTATTTAAGCTTGGTAACTAAAATACCGTTCATACATGATTAAGTACTGTATGTATCATTATCGCTTATAACATTGTTTTCATCGGCCACGCCATTAGCTGAAGTAGTTCGATTACCACGTTATTGTGAGCTAAATGACACTCAAATGCTGCTCAATTATGGGCTTCAGTTATAATATTTATAGAGAAAAAGAGATTTACTAGATTATTTCTTTCGTTTTATGTATTTGAAATAATAATGTATGCAAGAAAAAATATTCCTACAACTAGAAATTACAGAAAAACTTAAAGTTCTATCTTATAAACTAGCTGAAACCAAACAGTCGTTTGTGGGA
Source organism: Choristoneura fumiferana (assembly GCF_025370935.1). Classification (NCBI taxonomy): domain Eukaryota; kingdom Metazoa; phylum Arthropoda; class Insecta; order Lepidoptera; family Tortricidae; genus Choristoneura; species Choristoneura fumiferana. Next base: position 21,467,019 of record NC_133473.1, read on the forward strand.
AATCACAAACTTTTTTTTTTAACAAAATTCCAAAATATATTACAAATCAAACACACAAAATTCAGATTCATAGTCAAGAACACATTAATATCTAAAAGATCATGGACGTGTTTAGAAATAATTTCGTTCCACATTGGCGATAAGTTCCATTAAATAGCGTAAGTCATTTAATAATATTGTAGATCTGTTTTCTAAAAAAATACCTTGTAAAGTTTCTTGCCAAGTTCTTCTCAACAGAGTTTTTTTCCAAACGAGTTAGTTTGAAGGCCGACCCGAAGGGGAGGCCTTCGATAATACTAATTCATCTATTGCACTTTTGGCAGAGACTAAAAATTGTGCTTTTCACGATCACTGCGAGGAAATAAAAATAGTGTCACCCCTCCCGCCAGCACGCCAGCTCAGCACGCCAGGAATGAAATTCAGAAATTATATTCAAAAAAGTCGTATCGTATTATGAAATACATATATTGATACGACCTGTTTTCGTAATGTGTTACATTGTTGTCGTGTTTTGCGAGCCATAAATGAGTCGGCTGTTAAATGTATATAAAGGCAGTTTTGGGTACTGGATTTAGGTTATCTATGGCCACATTTTCAAGCAGTGTCCTAAAGTATATTTTAATATCATTTCATCTTCCCTATTTAAAAACTGTTTCCCTTTTTCATGTTTCAAACCACGGCAAACGTGAACTCTATAAATTGAAGCAACTACACAATCAAACGATGTCCATAAATTTGTGATCTAATTAAACATATGAAGGATTAATGGGGTGACAATAATCTTATGGCGTCACGTACTATGGGGCATGGGATAATCCCGAATTTAATCAGTGGATTCCACCACAACCCTTATAAACTTTAGGTCGACCTTCCATAGATATAAATGTTCATTGTTCGTGATTTAATTAAAATGTATATAAAAAAACCTAAATCTTAATTATTCATAAAATCGAAAGTTTGTGAGTATGTACGTAGAGTTAGTATCACTTTGTCTAAAAAGCAACTAGTTCGTATTGGAAACTACAACAAACATAGGTTAGGTAAGATTAGAGTTGTGTCAAGGTGCAATACGCCTCAACCACGCGAAATAGGAGCTCCTCGAAATGGAGCTCCATCGAATTTTAGGTTAACGATGAACGGAGACCGACCAGATATCAGTAAACTTTTTAGAACACTTGCCTACTTAGACCAGTTTCTTCTTAGACTAGGTACTTGCTTCTTAGACCAACTGGTTTTTAGACGAGATGATAATAAGCTGGACCTCAGAAATATAAAGTACAAACTATTTTTATCCCGTTCTTAACAAAAGATAGGAATCCTAAACATGTCGTGTAATCCCAAATTTTTAACCTCTAAGTTTACAGATTTGAAATTTTGTACGGGTATTTTTCATACAATATTAATGAAGACTAATATTACAAGCTTTTATTTAGTTTCACTTATCCCGTTGTATGTCTGTCTGTCTGTAATCAAATCTTGCAAGTTAAATTTGACCAACTTCCAGTTAGTCAGATTGTCTTTTTTTTAATTTGACTTGTTTGATTAACTTATAATGTTTCATTTGGTGATAACTGTCCAGAGAGTAAAATAAAATAAGTGTGTTTTTTTAATTTTACATTTTGAGATGCGCCTGCAGTTTCCGATGACTGATTCCTCCTCAATGATTAATTGATAACAATCGAAACACGAGACGATAACAAACAATGATTACCTACAGAACACAGAGAAAATCATTAAAATTGTAACATTATAAATAAGGGGTCCTTGCATAATAGGCCTCGAATGAAGGGGGTCCCATTGTGAAGGAACCCTGGGTCTCGTAGGGTCGGTGCATAAATAGTTACATTTCATTGTGAGCAGCAAATTATTGTAATTTAGCAGACGTGGCACAAAAGAGCGACATAAAAGTAATGTTCGTTAAAAATTGAAATTTGACGGTGACAGAAGTGGAACATTTGATATTAATGCGAAAAAACCAGTTACTTTTTCAATCCATTGGAAATAGAATGACCAAGTGGTTAGAGTACCTGACTACGAAACTTGAGGTCTCGAGTTCGATTAGATTTTTTTTTGACATTCATAAGTGCTTGTTATAGCCTAAATTGAATAAAGTTATTTTGACTTTGACTTAATGGCAGGATAGTCATGAAGTTGTATAAGTTAAATTAATAAATATATTATTGTTTACAAAACTAGAAACATGTCGCATCTTTCAACAAAACTCGATGTGTTGTGTTAAGAAGTTCATTCACTTAATAATATTGATGAACACATTATAATTTGAATTTCCTCGGCGGTATTCCCAAACATCATCGAATTGAATGTCATTAAGAAAGGAGTCCGACTGTTTTTAAGAAGTCGGATTAGCGACTGGCATTAGCAGTGGTGACTTTTATGAAGTTGCAAATATCGATGAGCGGTGGTGGTGGTTGCAAAACAAAGCCTTTGAATAAAAGAAAAAAAAATATTCATCGTGTATTTACAAAACAAAACAAAATAATCATTAAAATCCATACTAATGTGTATTATAAATGTGAAAGTGAGTTTGTATGTTTGTCCGTCTTTCACGTCAAAACGGAGCTACGGAGGATCCGGATCGATCGAGGATCGACGTGATTTTTGGCATAGTGATAGTTTATGGGTCAGAAACTGACATAGGCTACTTTTATCCCGAAAAAATGCACAGTACCTGAGGAAACGGCGCGCGATAACCGAATTCCATTTATTTATTATTTATTTATTCAGAAACAATACAAAGATTGTGTTTGAAACATACTAACAATAAATTGAATATAACTACATCACATATTTAGATTGCACATACTATGTATAACTTGATAATAAAATTACTTTAAATATTATTTGGTACATTTATAATTATTTTAAATCTACTTCTTACTTGTAACACGAATACAATTTTTTTTTGCGGAGCCGCGGGAAAAAGCTAATACGCTTATAAATACTAAAGTAAGATCTTATACTAAACTGGAATAGAGATACCTACGTTACGTGTTTTGTTCTAAAATGGTTTTTTTACATTACCATTTCAAACAAGCAAACATTTTTTTAACGATATAGTAGCTAATCACAGACGCGTGTAAAAAAGTAGTGTCAAATTAACATACAAAACTACCCCTTTAAAAACGGCCGTCTGTTCCAAGCCCCCATTAAATTGCAACCGAACACTCATTCAGAAAAAAAATTAGCAGCTCGATTTTGTCAATTTTGGGGATATGTGACTTTTGTTAGACGTATCGCTTTGACTCGCTTTGTGGGGTGCGTCCCTACAAACTATTTATTTTCAAAACTGGACACACGCGAGTACACGGTTTAGGGAATTTTTAGGATGTGCAATATGAATATCGATTAAGTTTAGTAACTTAACAAATAAATTATGTCTTTTTGCTCACAGTAATTATTTTATTTTATATTAAATCATTTAGTTAAAGAATGTGCAGTTTTTTTCAGTGCTCTTCAAAATGTGTCGTTTGTTAAATATTTAGAAACTATTAAAAATAATACGTACTGTTTTATAATCCCCAATTAAATGCTCATGTCATTCCCTTAAATGTTGGCTCGTAGAAATCTTTAAAGGGATAAATTCATGGGATCCTTTAAATACATCATTACCATAGTCATCATAAATATCAGCTGTATATAGGACGTCCATTGTTATACATAGGCCTCTATAAAGAGACTCATGTACATATTTTCATATTTAAGAATTTCACAAACTTCCCATGGGCAGATCTTAGAAGTACTTAATCGCGGGCAATAACTAGTAGTACTATTTATTAAGTACTAGTTTTTTTGTTAAATCGTGTGTTTTTGGAAAATACACGTAAATAAGTTTTAAAGAATTTTTGTTATCCTACTATTTAATATTATAAATACGAAAGTTTGTGAGTAAGTGTGTGTTTGTTACTTCTTCACGCTGAAAAAGCTGGACGAATTTTGATGAAATTTGGCAAAAACTTAGTTTATAATCTGAATAAAACATAGGCTACTTTTTATCCCGATATTCCCACGGAATAGTGACAAAATCTTGAAATTTCAAATTTTAAAACTTATTTTGGACAGTGTTTATTAACACAACCTCAATGAAGACCATGATATAAATTATGGGAATTCCCAGGGGAATTTTGTAAAATCCCGGAAATTCCATTGTAACTATCAGACCGAATAGTTTACGCGTGCGAAGCCGCGGGTAACATCTTGTGCTAAAATAAATGTATGGCTTTAACGATTTCTTCATCGATACTTAAAACATCGACTCTCCACCGCCCGCTAGGGATGAACCAAATTGATTTTAACACAATAACGGACGGGCCTGAATAGCCCCATTTGTAGCCACGTTGACACGCCAGACTATCCATCATACGCCTTTATGTGAGATTTGAGTCAGCCCTAACTTTGGAATAGAGCGGTGACGTGTTAGTTAGGTGTTTGGGAAAAGTTTGTAAGCGAACTGTGTCATGGACAGTCTTTATTTCTTTATACAATCAATTCAATTCCATAAATTGTAAATAATTTATTGAATCGTGCGTTTCTTTGCGGAGGTCCATCATGCCAAAAATCAAGGTCGCGTATAAGTACAGTAATTATTTATAGTTCAACCAATTCTTCATTTGACAACGTAAAGATTTTTGAAGATGTGGAGACTTTTTTTTTCGATAAACCTGCTCTTAAAGAGTGGGGAAGGAGTAGGGTTAGTGGATTTGTTTCGTGATTGAGATGACATTTTGCAGCGGTTAAAGCAGATAATCTAACGTGCCGTCAACTGTCACTTGTCAATCTTGTCATTATTTAACAAATAATTAACAGCTTATTACAAAGCCTTTTTACTACTTTCTCTACTATATTTTTTTGTTCTCAATCAGGTGTGCTCATTTTTGAATTTATTTGGTCCGAACAGACAATTAGTTTTTTTTTAATTACTTGATGCATGAACAATCTTGATAGGTGCCTATTATTTTAAAGTTTTTTGTGTCCACATCTACAAAAAATATTTCACTAGCTGCCTTCCTAGTATCAAATAAGTACGACACCAATCAATCACAGTCACAGCTCAATAACTTTTGTACCTTAACTGATAAACTGACAATCTTCTTATCAACCAAGAGCGTAGCCACTTCGCGAGTCTCTCTCAACTTTTTAAAAACAACATCGCCATATTAAACAAAAAGACAAATGGAAACCATTACTGCACTTTTCTAATTCGGCTTATTCCACAAATGGATTTCTGTTGGTTTAGGACGTGCCGAAGTGTTCTGCTTGTGTCAATACGCGACGGAACATTTTAAAGTGCTCAAATTAGGTGCGAAGTGTGATTTGTGTTAAGTGTCAGTAGTATAAGAAGTAAGTTATTGGTGGTTTTTGTACGGTCGGTTTCTTAACTTATGCATACACTTTTTCATCTCTCCTGTTCGGAAAGTTTAATTTTCATGAGTAGATAGCCGGGAGGAAAATTGCGTTTTCATCTCTAAGGTGGAAAGTATTTTTTTTAATTTTTCGATTAGCCACGGAGTCGAAGATAATTGAGTTACGTCAATGACACTTTTTATTCACGTTTCGGCATGGCCATCTAGATGCACGTGGTGACCAAGGAGCTTAACACTGGAGGTTGAACGCCGAACATCCGTTTGAAACAAGAAATTTGATCTTTATTACCTCACGAACATATTCCATCTCTTTCTCTATTTAGGTTAAGAAAGAGATGGAATATGTACTATTCGATATTATTTCTATTTTTTCCATCTAATGTATTTTTATGTGTATCGAATATGTGTAAATAAATGTTTCTCTCTCTCTCTCTCTCTCACGACCCTCTGCTGGAACTTTTTTATAAATAAAAAAGGATATTTTTTTTATTCGACTCGATAGCAATCAGAACAAAGCTGACAAGCAATTCAATGGTATGTGTGAATTTCCCAATCCGCACTGGGCCGGCGTGGAAACTAAGATCCAAGACCTCTTGTTCAGAGTCCTGTGGCCAGCAGTCGGACATATAGAGGCTGGGATGATGAAATCATTAACACCCATCCTAAAGCCGAGTTTGGAGAAAGAAAAATCGTGCAAGTTGCATTACTTTGCGGCGCTCGATTGACCATACCAACTCGTTAGCTTTACGGCCTCGCAATGTAATGCAAGTCTTTCTTGCAAGTCTAAACTCTGCTTTATACCCGTAATTATTATGAATGCGAAAGTTTGCCAATGTGTACGTGCATGTATGATTATTAGTTTCTCTTGCATGCTTTTTTTTTGTTTACGGGTTTAGATGTTTTTTTTTATGTAGACACTAACCCCCTTATTCATAAACGACAATCAAACCTATTTTAGTTAAAAATGCCGCTAAAATTCGTATCGTCACTTCGACATTTGTATTCGTTAGAAAGGGACAAAGAATTTTTTAGTTAACTAGGCTTGTTAAGTTTTATGAATAAGTTAGGCATCTGCAGGGCTACTACGAAACTCGATACTCGAAGTTCGTGTCGTGCGATCCCTGTCGGTCTCGTATTAAATTGTATAAGTGTCAGAGGGACCGCACAACACGAACTTCGAGTTTCGAGTTTCGTAGTAGCCCTGCTGATCCCGATATTCCCATGGAATCCACATGAAATTTTAAAATGATAACTGAGTCTAAATAATTTATACTTTGCACGCGCGTTCTTTATGCAACATAACGAAGACCACAATGTATGCTAGATAGTTTTGGTGTTGCAGGTATCTATGGGTGGTGTTGATTTCTTACCATCAGGAGACCCACTTCCTCGTTTGCCATCTAGTCGAATAAAAAAAATCATATCCCTATTACAATTGTTAAATTTTTGGAATTTAGTTCGACTGCGTGACTATGGTTTACAATAGTAAAACCGTGGATGAAGGTAAGTGTGTAATACAATGATTCCTAAAACGTTCTTTCCGGTACGCTTAATGCCAAAGTAAAATAATTTAGATATAATATTCGGCTGGGGAAAATATTACACAATAAATACAATAAATAACAAATACGTCTTTACAAAAAAACAAAGAAAAGTAGAACTAAAACTAATAGGCTAAATCAAGACAGGACCATAACTCAAAGTCAAAACAAACGGGACTTTACGGGACATATCACGCTAAAACACACAAGTGTAAATAACCATGACTCGTACAATGGTACTAGTGGCGCCATCTATTGACAACTTCGTGAACTTTATTAGAGTTAAGAGCTTTGAAAATTAAAATCAATGCGTACTTAAATTTAGTTTTTTAGTGTCTCACGTTTAAATCTGTTAAATCCATATTTATTTATATAAGTATATTTTTTAAGTATAAATATTATACGAGTACAGGAGATGAATGTACGTAAATAAGACTGTGATTTTCTAAAACAAATCCGTGTAACGTCAGCATCGATATCCTGTTAATGTTATGTAAGATGATGCGTTAAAAATGTTGATAGAACTGTACGCGGAAGTAATAAAACATTACTTAAGAAAGGGGATCCCGAAATTTGTATGTAAGCGGAGGTATAGCGCTCGTGTCCATTGTATCACGATACTGCAATATTTTTTATTTAATTTTGGATTTTAAACTGTTAGTATATTTCGTTTATTTTAGCGTCAGAAAAAGGGTATGCAATCTTGACGAGCTATTTTATTGAACACGCTTTTCAAAAATATATTATTTTTGAAACCAAAAGCTGGTGTAAATGTTTCATCATCATCATCATCCGAGCTAATATACGTCCCGCTGCTTGTTAATGTTTACTGCGTCTTATACCGGATGTGGCCTGTAATATGAGCAAAAAATTAAAACATAGGTCGTCCTCGTCAAACTGAACAACATTAGTTCAGCGACTTTTAAAAATAATGGAGTCTTTGAATTTTCCTTTCCGTGCCAACTGTACAACATTCATTAGACATTAGCAAAAAAAACACGATTGTTGTATGGGAGCCCCATTAAATATTTATTTTATTATGTTTTTAGTATTTGTTATAGCGGCCACAGTTATACATAATCTGTGAAAATTTAAACTATCTAACTATCACGGTTCATGAGATACAGCCTGGTGACAGACCCTTTTTACCCTTTGGGTACGGAACCCTAAAAACGGAAACGGAGAACGAGAACTAAGATGGATTCTGATCAGACATTATTAAAAACAAAAAATAATACGGGGTGCAACATGAGTTTTAACTCGATCGATAATAATATGTGTACGACAGGCTATCAAGGACAGCACTACACTATCGGCGTCTGAGGCGAGGCGTGTGGATAGCGGGAGGGGGGGGAGGCTCTCGCTCTTCACCTCAAGCCCCGACTGCATTTAACTCGCGCGCTATCCGTAACTGTCAGACTGTGGTTTTTAGGGTAGTCTAGGCTATACGTGTAGCATTTTTTTCCAACAGTTCACAATATCAATATTTAGAAACTTCATAGTTGTGCAATGCGTCAAGATTTACTTCATAACCACCGTTTTCTTTAAGTGACTAAAGATTTAGAAGTTTAGATACGCCCTTAATATACTCAATGCAGTCAGATTAGGAGTTTCGAATCGAAATGAGAGACAATAAGCTGTTAACTTTAACTTAAATGACGACCGGATGGCCAAGTGGTTAGAGAATCTGACTACGAAGCTTGAGGTTCGATCCCCGGCCGGGGCAGACATATTTGTGAATAATACGAATGTTTGTTCTCGGATCTTGGATATTTAATATGTATTTAAGTATGTACTTATCTATATAAATATGTTTATCCGTTAGATAACCGTTGGGGAAGAAAAATCCTCGAGTGGCGACCACGAACCGGAAAACGAAGCGTTGGCAGGCCTCCCACCAGGTGGACTGACGACATCGTAAGAGTTGCGGGAAACCGGTGGATGCAAGTGGCGAGTTGTTCATTGTGGCGTTCTGAGCGGGACGTCTGCTGGCTGATGATGATGATGATGTTTATCCCTTGCCTAGTATCCATAGTACAAGCTTTGCTTAGTTTGGGACTAGGTCAATTGGCGTCAAATTATTGTCCCATGATATTTATTTCTTTAACTCGTATAAGTTATACTTTGATCTCGGGAAAAACCCCGAAATGAATGAGTGAGCTCGTTTAATTGGAATAATGACAGAAAGAGAAGAAACTATTTTCTCAGTGCAGCGCCGCAGTGTGTCACTACAATGTTGACTGCGAGTTTTAATTGTTTGTAAGTGACGTTTTGCTGTTAAGGTGAAAGAGAAAGAGGTCTGTCATTATCATCATTATCAGCCATAGGACGTAGGCCTCCCCCACAAACCTCCATTTGCTTCGGTTGGAAGCTGCCTGCATCAACTGTAAATCTGCGGCTTTAACCAGGTCATCCGTCCATCTCGTTGCGCTCGCCAATCCGCGATCTTCGACAACTTTTCGGCCTCACGGCCGGTTCTCTGTGCTATATGGCCATTGCCACTTCAACGAGCTAATTCGCTTTTGTCGTTCTATACGCGAGGATTGTAAGTGACAATGTTAATCACCGTCAGATCGTCGACGCGTCCCGTGCTACAACGGACACGGGGCCCCAGCAACGAGCCGTGGGCAAATATTTGCTCGGCGGAACCGCCCGCAAGCGATCTGTAATATCGTGATGGATGGAGCACCGATTAATAGCGTCCTACCTTCTGTATATTGACAACTTTTGATTTTTGAGTTATCTATATTGAAAAGGGTGAACATTAAACATGTATTTGAAATATATTTATTTGTTTATTAATCAGTAAAAAATTACAGCATTACAGTTCATAAAAATGCGCTGTAAATCTTAAAAAATAATTCCATAAAAATAACTAAATAAAAAAATATTTTTATGCTCGACTCCATTGCATATGGCCCCATCTATCCTCTGTATACGTAACGTTCATCCAGTAGAATATTGACATAGGTATTTACAAGAAAACAAGTTTTAGATTTTTATTTACGGTTTGATATTTTTATATCATCGTAATCGTGCAAAGCAATTGTGTCGATGTTCTGTTGAATGAACGGTATGTCCATCCATCTGCCAAATATCCTGTATATCATTTTAATTTAATTCAGTACTTATCTTGACTCAATTAATATAATTTATTCCATACCATATTTTTAAGCTCCGTTGCAAAAATGTCTATGGCATTGTAGCTCTCAAAGGGATCGACCTATTTCAATGCGGTTTTATGCAAAAGCGGTTCTTCTTGCGGTACTTTTTAGCTGTGTCTCATTAAAATCAGTTTTGCTGATATTTAAGATATTGAACTTTGAAATAACAATAGGTTTTAAACTTTTCTAAGTTAGAAACATTAATTATTGCTAGCAAAGACAATTCCCCGTAATTCTCATATGGCAGTGTAAACTGCATTTGCCTGCGCCAGACAGTCTTCTAGGGCTTCCTGCCACGCGTCGCTGCTCTGGATTACCTGGGTGGTGTTTGTTGCATTGTGCTGCAATACATGTGCAACCAACATTATGATAGACAGTCAGTCTTATGTTGCATTGTATTGCTCGTTTATTGACGTTTTTAAAAAAAAGTGTACCCTTTCTTTTTTTAACTTTTGGAAAAATGTGGTTTTTCCGACTCATAAAATTTTGTATAAAACAATGGGGGCATTTTTTTAAACGATCGGAAGCGATTGTGCTCTTGATTCTGAGTAGGTAAACCATAATTTTTCCAAAATTAAAAAAAAGGGTTCGTAACGGGTAAAGAAAAAGACGCGTGATTGTATGTACGGTCAAGGACCTATATATAATTCATGAGCCACTATGGAACCTTTTCAAAGGAAAAGTCATTACGATTTTCCTTGATGCACTGATGTTCATACCTTAACGTTATAAATTTGTTCCATGTGCATGGGCAAAATTTTTCTGTGTTGTTCAAACAACTTTGCAAATATGAATAATGCATGAATTTGTAAGAAAAAAAAAAAGTGTTAACAATGCGATGACGTTTACTTCAAATTTGTTCCAACGAATTAAAGAACGTTACGTACGTGAAATACATTTATATACAAAAATAAACATAGAACAAATACAAGACATACATGACGCTAAACAGGCATCATTCAGCGTAGCGGCAAGCCGTAGCGCTAGTGATAACAACTTAAAAAACAATTAAAAAAGAAAAATCTTATTATTAAATTGTATGTAAACACCGGCTTAAACAGTTCAATCGTGGCAAGTTGAATTGTTTTAAGTCACTGCCAAAAGTATACTTTGCAAATATGAATAATGCATATTACTATCGATATTGAACTGGATGAGACTGGCCGAGGATCGTGCTCAGTGGCGTGCAACTGGAGAGGCCTATGTCCAGCAGTGGACTAAGATAGGACGATGATGATGATGATGATGGGAGGAAATTAGTCTCATTGTCTCATTCATTCGATATTCCGTGATACCTGAAGACTAGAGTTTTCAAACAGTTGCCAGTAATGACATATAGCACTGAGAGGATGGTGTTTGACTGTTGGTCTTCTGAAGAGGCTCAGAGTCACGCACGCTATGCTCGGGGTTTCTTTCTGTGCTAGAATCCAGACTACGGAAATACGCCGAAGAACTAAAGGTCATCGACGGGGCAATGATATGGACCATATCGCTTGAAGAACGGATACTGTCGAGGGAGAAAGGTCCTCGAGTAGTGACCAACGAACCAGCAGACGAAGTGTTAATTGGCAGGTTTCCCACTCGATGGACTGACGACATTGCTAAAGTCACGGGCAACTGGTGGATCAAAGTGGCGACTTATGGAATTGTCTCATTTCTAAGGGGATGTTCTTTATTCAACAGTGAATCTTTCTAATTATGCTATTGATGGTGACGATTATGATGATGATATTACTATTATAGTATGTACATTTTTGCCTGAAAATTTACTGTTCCCACAGGACACCAATAAATGCATCGCTGTGCTAATTTAACTGCATTCCGCACAATCAGCCCACATACAGGAGACACGTCGGCTGATATAACGCGGCACGGTAACCTATATCGTTTTGTGCGATAACGTTGCTTTATTCTACGGTAATACGGGCAGAATGGATTTGTTTGCCGGAAGACGTGATTTGAATTAAATTTTAATTGTGCCACATAAAAATGCTCTGTATTAGAAAATACATTATAATTATAAAGCACACGATACAAATAAAATTGATCAATGAATAAAACTTGAAATGATTACCAGTTTTTTTTTAATTATAGTTTCGCTAAATTTGCTAAACTATTATTATTAGCTGATAGTAAAATACAATAATATTTGCATATAATAAAACATTGGACAAATACCTATTCTTACAATCAAATTGTTGTTAAAGTACAGTGTTGTTTATGATTCTATATATTAAGTTAAAATTAGGGATTCGTGTTCTGACAGCTGGTAAAAAATACGCTAAATAACTGAACATTGTATGTGTCGGCGGCCGATCGTAAAATCTGCCAGATCACGAAATTCCTAGGCAAATTGAAATATGGCTCCATTTCATGAATTGGCTAAGGGACATCCGCCATATCGTTCAATGCTCACCGTTTAACGATTTGTCTATTAGTAGTTTGTTTTTATGTTTACCATTGTAAATAAAGGCTTTAATAAAGCCTTATTATTATATCTCTTATGTCCACCTGAACGCGGATCCGCGCCAAAGAATATTGTTAATATTTATACTAATATTTGACACAAACTACATTAAATCGCAGGGTTTTTTTTAATTTTGCATTCTTTAAAAAGATTCACTATACAGTCATCTAGATTAGATTGTTTTAAATATATCCCTTTTCACTGTGAGAAGGGGTTATCGAAGGCATACAACTAGTAAACAACTGCTAATACGATCTGATTGGACGAGACGAGCACAATTGACCGCTGTGACAGACGGACGGTCCCACGGACCTATACGTAAATTGAGCGAGTTCCAAATTTTATCATCATCATCATCTTGATCTACAGGGATTCTGACCATGGGGCTTTTATAATCCAGGGTTCGGGTATAAGTACAAAATTTCATGACTCTAAACCCAGCGGTTGAAATTTCAAGATTTTATCCCTACCCCGTGGGAATATCGGGATAAAAAGTAGCCTATGTGTTATTCCAGACGTCCAGCTATCTACGTAACAAAGTTCATCCAAATGCGTCCAGCCATTTTAGCGTGAAGGAGTAACAAACATACACACACAAACTCGCATTTTTAATATAAGTAGGATGAAAACACTGAATATAAAAAAGTCCTATGTTGATGCTATTGGAGGACCCAACCTTTTCAAAACATATTTTCATACCTTACACTACACTAATTTGGCTTCAAACGAGGCTCACAACAACACAATTATCTTTATAATTCATAAAATAACTTTAATTCAAAATTTCAAGGCGTTTTATACAAAAATTTGCTTATGTTATTAAAGCTATAGTTATATTATTATTAGTCTTAAGAAACCCTCGGTGTGCCAATCCTACTCTTATAAAACGTCAATTTCCACACATAATTCCGCTTGAGTCTCAAAGGGCTAACAATTTCAGCTCATTTAGACTCCAAGTGCCGGCCAAGCACCAGCAGATGTTCCTGCGCACCGACTTCTGGCCGGAGGGTGTGGTGTTCCGTCGTTTCTGGGTAGCGACGAAGATGACGTTCAAAAATCCTAATTAGTTTTTTTTTGTATGTAATTTTTTGTGTTTTTATATGTCTTTTTGTTTTGTATAATTTGAATTTTACAGCGCATTGGTGTACTACATAAATAATTAAATAATAAATAATTTCATAAAACAGTGGCTGTTTACGTTCTAAGTCCTATAGACCCGGTTAGCGCGGCACCTTTATCCAATGATTATGGTACACGTCATAATTTGTGTGAAATTCTTATTGCATGAATAATAATTATAGTATGTTGTGATAACTTTGCGATAAATGAATTTGTCTTACATGAAATGAATCAATAATGAGACACTTTCTACTAAAGTACAATTATTAGATTGTACAACATGTGCATGAAGTCCGCCATTTCACCCGAGACGTTTATAACCTGAGCCGCAGGCAAGGGTGAGCGACCAATCGAAGGTAAAATGGGTGTTATAAAAAGCTATAAATTCCGCTTCTCACTTCCATTCCGATACAATTAAATAGGAACATTGCAGTATCCGTAATTTGTAGCAATATTCAGGTAAAAATAATATTTCAATCAAATGAATTTTTTACGATATTTTGTAGCAATATCGACTTTTATCATGTTCCATTGAAATTTTTAACAGATACTTTTTCTCGAAAACCACAAAATATAAACTCATTAATTAGAAATAGGTACACTCGATTGTCAAGCACTTAAAGTTTCATAGCAGAGCCTTAATACCTTCCAGTGTAAAACGCGTAGCGTACAGTCGTGCTCTTAAATAAATAAAGACTGCGACCCAGCACATCCGATTGATAACCGTCAAATATTTATAAGTAATGAAAAGCATCGGCGAGCGGGCCTATTCTGTGCGAAGAAATATCGAACATAATTTTTTATTTCTGGACATATTTTTATTACTTTACACGACGTGAATTTTCAGTTGCAATTTTTCTGTATGATTCACTACTAACAAAACAATATAAATTATTGACGATTTTTATAGTGTATAATATAGTTCTTAGTTATTTCGACTAGGTGTTACTTTGTTTTAATAAATAAATAAATATCATGGGACACTTAACACCAATTGATCTAGTCCCAAACTAAGCAAAGCTTGTACTATAGATACTAGGCAACGAACATACTAATATAGATAAGTACATAATTAAATAAGTACATATTAAATATCCAAGACCCGCGAGAACAAACATTCGTATTATTTATACAAATATCTATGCCCCGGCTGGGAATCTACCCCGGGACCTCAAGCTTCGCAGTCAGTTTCTCTAACCACTTGGCCATCCGGTCGTCACCGGTTTTACTGTAAAACTTTGAAATATCGTTGAATAAATAAACCAAGCGATGTGACAGTAAGCGTTCTTTGGTAGGAGAAAAGGTGACACTTAATGTGTACAAGTGTTAATGTGGTGAAGCGCATTCTTTAACATTTTTACTCAGAAAAGAAGCTCGTTTACAGACTGCTCTAGAATGCACGTCACAGAAAGTACCTACTCAAAAAACAAAGCTCGTCCGCAAACGTGTTAATCACGCCAAGTTTCAAAATCGTCCCGGAATCGTTTCACGCATAATACGGCCGCCGCAGCATTTCAATCATGTAATGGATCGACTCTAGCCTGGATCTATCAGAATGCATTCAGTGTACAGCTAAAAACGACTATTCGGGCTTTACGAGCATTATCCAATGGCAGTGCGTAGATGTTTAGGACTCCGATTTTCGTGCTATGATTTTTTGCTTTTATATAGATTGTTTCTACTTTAGATGGATCATATCGAGTTGTTGCTCGAATAGCAATATAGATGGCAAAAAATGTACGGAAATGTAAATTTTTAATGTTTTACATATAGAGTGCTTCACTTCCAATTAAAAATGTGACTCACTTGTTGGAATGCCTAATGAAATCGAATTTTGGAAGGATTCCAACAAGTAATCACTTCGCTTCCCATAATTTAATTTGTCATAAATTTGAGGTGTTTTGATCTACTGGTATACTATTGACAACGAGAAGAGATACATTGTGGCATGAGAGATAAAAAAAGCGATATTAATAATGACCAACTTCAGCACTTCCTGTCACGTACAGTGAAATTGTTGAATTAACTTCGGTCAGCAGTGTGTCCATACAATTTTCACATCGGAGATTTCAACAAAAGAGCTTATACTTTGTTTAAAGGCCGGATTGCCGGCCGGAACAAACAGTAGCCACTTGAGTTGTTGGTAGTCATGGGCGGTGATGATAATGCATGCTATTGTTTGCCTCACTCTAATAAAATAAAATAAAAATACCTATCAGGCAAGGGTGCAGCATGTCTTCTTGGCTTGCTTTATTTTACACAGCCCTTAAAACACCATAACACCAGCATACCCAGCGATCCCTTGAAATTCCATCGCATACATCTTCATTTATTTATTTAGATAAAAATTTACGATCGCTGTACGGCCGTTAGTGACCTTAATGTAAAGACAAATGACCTAGTGCTAAGTTACGGGATGGCAACCAAGCGACCTAACTGCAGGCGTACAGTTTGAAACTTCGAACCACCGTTTCCCAAAGTCCACCGTATCCCGGTGCAAAAAGAGTGAAATTTGTGAGTGAATGCCAAAGTTAAGTCAGTCCTCGTAATTCAGTTTTAGATGTAAGCGCTGAAATAGTAATTTTCGTATCTATAAGTTAGTTCGTTTAGTGGCTTGTGAAATTCGATACTAAAAGTATCATGTAGTTGAAGCCGATGGTGGTTAAGATTATGAGTTAATATTTTCTAATGAATAGTAACGTTTATTAAGTGTTACTTTGCGCAGGTTCATAAGAACCAGATAACTTGCCACTTTGCGACCACACGCGTGAAACAACTATGTCTGTGCGACACACATATGGTGTACGTATAAAAACCCACTAACGTTTTCACTCAACTCAACGTTGACAGTAAACTTGTTTGAAATAATTAAATCTTAATAATAGTGTCGGCGATAAATAGACCAGTGAAGCATAAATTTGTTACTTTAAGTAAGATAGTAAATTTATTTAGTACAGACTAAGGTCCTAATCAATAATTAATTAAGCGAGAAAAGAGTAAATTGTAAATTTGTTTTTAGCGAAAATCGTTTATAAGACAATGACAATTATTTCTTGAGGCATCTCAACTTATATCTTAAAAAAATAAGTTTTTAAACCACTTTAATTTACAAACGTTTTCTTGTGACAGTATTTAGGTAAGTAAAAGTTTTTTTTAAAGTAAAATTTATCACTACAGATAAAGTAATGAATCTACACAATGGTCAAGCTTATTTCATGACAATGTCATGTTCTTGATTAATGATCATTCATTCGCAGTAAAACTGAAAACACACCAATAATTACTGTATGTCCCAGAATAACACAATCGACTTGAAGAACTAATTGAGCAATTAGGGCATAACCATTTTAGACCATTAGCTAGACAGGAACAGACGGTTCATTTTACTTTGTTTCTCGCTTTAAAGTCTTCAACTTTTTAAAGACACTGTGTTTGTTAATTTCTTCTCTTCAATTAGTTTCTTCGGAACCTCAATACAAAATGATAGGTAGGATCTAAAATGTACCTAGTGCTAAGATTGATTTATGTAAAAACAAAAAAATTAGAATATCAGTAAGAGAAATCAAACCTATTAAATAAGTGGCCAGATGGCCTCACTAGGCCACCACCACCAAACCACACTTGGCCGTGTCTCGTGATAAGGTTACGGGCCCGTCTCAATCAATGTTGTTGGTCATAACGACGGGAAAGTAATTGCCCCCTAGAGATAGTGAGGTGATAGTATGTAAGATGAGATGGGTGTTTTGATTTCGTAGTTATTCTTATATTATGGCTTAGTATATGGGAAATAGCAAATTTGAGGCTTAATTTTTGACTTGGCCACCCAGTGGTTAGAGAACCTGACTACGAAGCTTGAGGTCCCGGGTTCGATTCCCGTGTCGGGGCAGATATTTGTATGAAAAATACGAATGTTTGTTCTCGGATCTTGGGTGTTTAATATGTATTTAAGTATGTATCTATCTATATAATTATATTTATCCGTTGCTTAGTACCCATAACACAAGCTTTGCTAAGCTTACTTTGGGACTAAGTTAAATGGTGCGAATTGTCCCGTGATATTTATTTATTTATTTATTATTATTTATTTAAGTACTATTTAGTCGTACTATTAAAAGAGTTTTAAGCCGGCTTCAGCCGCTCATTGATGACAATTATGTGACAGATATTTGTGACGCCGTTCTCGTTTACTTTGTCCGAATAAAAGAAGGAATTAAATTTCTCTGTCTCGTAAAATTTATCAATAAATCTACAACAGGAAGCACAGCAAAAAGGGATAAACGAGAAACTACATCAAACAAAAAAAGTTGCAACATCCAAGCATTTTACTTTAAACTGTATAACTACAAAATGGCGCCATCGTTTAATTTCTACTTTATTATGGCAGTCTACACGTTAAGTATCTAGGAAGGTTTTAATAGAAGTAGCGGGGTGGTTACTAAGCCCACCGACAAGGAAAAACTACAACTCTCTTACGGCACAAATAATGAAATGGCTTTAAAAAGCTTATGGTCAACTAGAAACGTTCACAATAATGTTTAAGTAGATTGTAGTTTATGGTTGCTAATCCTTTTTCGACTATTTTCTGGTACACGATTAAGCTGAAATTTGAAATATTTTCGTAACTCCAAAGTCAATATCATAATTTGGTTTGGCGCGAATTCTATTTCTTTTTTTATTATTATTATTCTTATCCATGTCACGTCACAGCATGTAATGTCACGAATAAATGTTTTCTCTCTTTCTTTCAAATTTTGGTGGTCCGGCAAGGATCGTCTCCGCAGGACGAAACTCTTCAACGGTTACTGACATCAACTTGAAACAGATATGTAGTCTAATTAGATTTAAATGCCAGTACAGTCAATAAAAATACATTAAGCATAAAAACTTATATTAAAAATGTTTTTTTTTTAAACATAAACTTACTTTGGAGATAAGAGGCAGCTAAAAATATTTTTAATCTTTTAAGAATTCCAGAACTATAAACAAGTCGTATGTCCTCAATACCCGCAGTGAGGCCGTGGCTGCGACATATCGCGCTCGATATGTCGTGGATATATCGCATTCGAATGTAGCAATTTCAATCGATTCATCACAATCGCAGGCACATGCCGTGTGACAAATGCCTCCTTAATCGACCGTTACGGCATCGCATTAGGTCAGGCTTCGACTTTTGCTGGATATTTTGTTACTAAGAACCTTAAGACGTATATTTCGAATAATATAGACAAAGATTGACTATGTTGGTCTCTTGGAGAGGCTCAGAGTTACCCAATGAGCAATAGAAAGAGCTATGCTTGGAGTTTCTTCGTACGATAGAATCCTGATTAAAGTAATTTGGCAAAGAACTAAAGTCATCGACATAGCTCCAAAATATGCAAGTTGAAGTGACAATGGGCACGCCACATTGTTCAAAGAATAGATAACCGGTGGGGGAGAAAAGTCGTTGAGTTGGTGACCGGAAGATGAATGTTATTAGCCTAACCGGTGGATGCAAGTGGAAAGTTATCTTTCAATGTTATTTGTATTCACAAAAGTAGAATTTGAAGTTTTTATTTACAAACTACTGTTTCCTTTTCATTGTTATATCCCAGACCCTGACGTAGCCTTTCTGAAAAACCTTTCCTATAAAAAATATTCGACCAAACAAAATAACAAGAAGCCAAAACGCGCGAAAAACTCTTCTCATCAACCGCTAGATAAATACGGTTTCGTAATAACATCTTAACCAAATTGTCAATTCCAATATGAAGCATTGCACAAACAGGGCTTACTCGTAGGTTTGTGTATACAGACGTGGTTGCCAAACATTCGGATATTACTCTGTATTGGTGTTTTCAGATAATATTGCATAATATTCGATGCTTCAGGTATTTTCAAGCACTTCAGCGGACGTGCTGCCGGCCAATTTAGTGGGGTTATGGTGACACAGGAATTCTACATTCTAGTGAATGTGAGGATGCGGCTTAAAAGATATAGCATTTGACACAGCCTGCTGTAACATGGTATAACGCTACATATTATTGTGATATAAATTTGATTTGAATTTTACAGGATTATTATTAATTCCAAATCTTTATTGTTTGCCGATATGCAGTATATACCTACCTATATACATTGAATCCTATCCTTATTATCATTCCAAATTTTAGGTTTGTATGGTTTACAGCCTTAGAGATACAACGAAAAAAATGCACGTTTCTTATATGGAGTTTCGTTTTTTTATGTTATTTGTTTCTGTAGTGACAATAGAAATAAAGATTTTTGTATATGTTAAGCTGTTTTTAGGGTAGCGACGGTAAATAAACTTCGACTTACAAATGACCCTTCGAGTACGAAACTCTATAATGTGTAATTTTGTATGGGTGTCCTTCGTACATCATATAATTTTAGAATTTTCCAAAGGGATTTTAGTAAAATCCCGGAACATTATCGAAATCTCGGGTAAAAGCTAGCAGAAGGTGCAATAAAGGTTCAATATTCCATATGAAAATGTCGACGTAATTTCAGAATAGGTAATATTCAGTGGACATAGAATCCTGCCACTATATGAAATCAGCTCCACCGTTAAACAAACACTCTGTATTTGCGGACCATTTGGGCACAAACAGACGAAAGTGAACAAATACACCCTGTATGAATGTCATCGGCACTCAAGTTAGTGCTGTTATAGATATTATTATAAGATACATTTGCGTTTTGCTTAATAAAGCGAATAAACGCATTTGAAACACAAGACGAGTTTGTTTCCAAAGGTTAATTGAAAAATTTATATTAGGGTTCCGTACCTTATAAGAAAAAAACCGGCCAATAGCGTGTCGGACACGCCCAAGACAGGGTTCCGTAGCCATTACGAAAATATCAAGAAATATTTTTCTAAGGATTTCGTATTGTGTACGGAATCATCCAAGTTTAGGTATTATTAGGCTGCTATTTGTAAATCAACGCTAACAATAATAGATACGGCCATTGAAAAAGGTACTAAACTCGATTTAAGACGTGTTCAAAGTTCAAAGTTTTATTTGCTCGAATTATGGTACTAATATGATGCCCCGTGTGGTGTCGGGTTAGAATTACACCTCTCCATTTCTTCCGTGGATGTCGTAAGAGGCGACTGAGGATATAGGTTAAGGTATACCGTAGGCGACAGGCTAGCAACCTGTCACTATTGTACGAACCACTCAAAATTATGTTACTACGGCCTTATTGCGTCGGAATAAGAGTCTGTGGTACTTATTTTTGAAACTTTGAATAAGTTCATATTTTTACACTTGACTGTACCACATAAGTTGAAAAAAGAGAAGTCCAAAGAAATAGGTATAAATACATATGCTCGAAAAATATAACTCTCTTTCGGAAGGACGTTAAAAAAATAGCTAAATGCAAAAAAAAACATTTATCCAAATCAGTTTAGAAATTTTAGCGCTAATGAACAACAAACAGACCCACAAACTTTCGGATCTGTAATATTAGTAGAATTAGTCACATCCGCCTGTAGAGAAATTTCTCTTCCTTCTATTAGTATATTAGCATTAACAAGTTTAAACTCATAGTCTTGGCAAACAAAGTGTTATTTATATTTTCTATTTCAAGAATTATTAAGTCCATTCAGACTTCAAAAGTAACGTTGGCCAAATAAACCTACTAGTATATTCGCGTAGCACTCCATTTTCATTCAACTCCACTAGGTGTATTGGCACGCGTTCAAATCATGTACAGTCAGCAAAGAATGATTAATTTAATTTGTGACTGTGAGTTAACTTTTAAGTTATATACCTAATAAAGCTTAGTAATTTAGATAAATTGACAGATGTCGTAAATGAGGATATCCGCAGTAGAACTAAGGTTACCGACATAGACCGAAGAATTGCGAAACTGAAGTGGCAGTGGGCGGGGCACATTGCTCGCAGGACTGATGGCCGATGGCTGTGCCGATGGGGTCAGAAGATTCTGGAATGGCGTTCGCGGACCGGGAGACGAGCTGTCGGAAGACCTCCTCCAACAAGATGGAGCAACGACCTGGCTAAGATCGCGGAATCACGGTGGATGCGGAAAGCACGAGACCGGTCTGAGTGGAGAGCCTTGGGAGAGGCCTATGTCCAGCTGTGGACACCTTTCAGCTGACATGATGATGTTGATGAAGAATTTAACTGTGACCTCTCCATTACCCCTCTGAGGTTTTCAAAATTCATGTGCGAAATTACATTTGAAATTTACGGTGAACGAAAGCCGTATCCATCTGCGAAGCAATTCAATGGCGTGTTTGAAGTTCCTAAACCGCAATGGTTTCGCGTGGGAACACCAGTCCATGATCTCAAACTCAAACTCACAACATTTATTGACAACAAAAACACACTACATCACAACAAAAACACAGTAAAAACATAAGTAGGAGAAGAGAGAAAAATTAGAGACGTCGTCCTCTGACGTCGTAGAGATATCCTGAACTAACTGGAGGCGTCCTGTAAATACGACTACAGCTGGACATTATGATGTATTTAATTTGCGCTACCCACAGTCAATGGCTTCTATGTAAGATCGTCCGTCTACCTTGCAGGTGACATCATACATAATGAAGACTACTAAAAAATTTTTTGCAAGGGTATCTATTTAAACGTTTTTGGAGAGTGCGGATCGGCAAGCGCAGCGTAGGACGTCCACCAACGAGATGGACGGATGACCTGGTTAAAGTCGCGGGTTCACGGTAAATGCAAGCCGCTTCCAACCGAGGCAACTGTACGTCTATGGGGGAGGCCTATGTCCAACAGTGGACGTCCTACGGCTGATATGATGATCATGATGAGTTATGAAAAGGATCCTGTGGATCACCTAGTAACTACATGAACTTTACCACCCATAGACACGGCAACATGTTGTGTGTTGGTAATCTTATCGGCTGTCTTACTCTCTTCGCTGGAACAGCAATGCTACTTAGCAGCAAGATTATTAGTGAAAAAGATGGCGGCGGGGATCCAGTTTGACCTTACACAAGGTCCTTAACAACTTAACCCGTAACAACAAGCTAAAACATCTCAGATATTTCTTTTTTTTATAATTCTATAAACTGGATTCGAGTTTACCGCTGCTATAAAAAGATACGGCGTATCGGACAGTTTGACGTCCTGTCTCGTTCTGTCCCCACGCCAGTGACAGGGACAGCTGCTACGTGACACGGATAACACGACAGGATGTGCTGCAATCGTGATATTTCTGGATTTTATTTTTAAAATGTAGTGCAAAATCATATTTTGCGTTGGCTGTTGCTAGGTTATATTTAAATATACCTTAGTATTCATTTGAAGTACGAGTTTCATTATTAGTACGAATGTTTGTTCTCGGGTCTTGGGTGTTTAATAATGTTATCTACTTATATCTATAAGTAATAATTATATTTATCCGTTGCTTAGTACCCATAATACAAGCTTTGCTAAGCTTACTTTGGGACTAGGTCAATTGGTGTGAATTGTCCCGTGATATTAATTTATTTATTATTTGTTTATTTATATACCTACCTACAATGATGCATTTACAAATATATGGTTTTCTGCGATTATGTGGCGCCTCCGGTATGTTTGCGGAGTCTTATACCAACGATTTTTAGGGTTCCGTACCCAAAGGGTAAAAACGGGACCCTGTTATAAGACTCCGCTGTCCGTCCGTCCGTCCGTCTGTCCGTCCTAGAATATGTATTTCTGTTGCCGCTGTAACAACAAATACTAAAAATAGGATAAAATAAATATTTAAGGGGGGCTCCCATAGAAAAAACGTGATTTTTTTGCCGTTTTTACTCGATGTTAGTAACTAGGTAAACGCTTGAAATATTCATACAATATATTTAGTCTTATAGTCCTTAGTACATTTACTTTAAAAATAAATAATTCAATTAAAATAAAATAAATTTTAAGGGGGGCTCCCATACAACAAACGGGTTTTTTTTTGCTAACGTCGTATGTTAGTTGTATAAATAATGGTACGGAACCCTGCGTGCGCGAGTCCAAGTCGCACTTGGCCGGTTTTGTTGCGATCATTCAGCAGAGAACTGCGTTGCTGATGCAGAGGCTTAAGAATGTGAGGAACACCATTCTAAAAGTATTGAATGCAAAAATAAATGGACCAGTAGCGGGTCACTGGAACAATCTGCAGTCTGTGTTTGTGTTTGTGTGACTGCATGGTGGGCGTAGAAATTAAGTACATAAGGTAATTAATTATTTGCAACTGACACTTAGCTAATTAGTTCGTAGTAACACAATAATATATTATGAGACATTAACAAATTTTA
Organism: Choristoneura fumiferana; assembly: GCF_025370935.1. Classification (NCBI taxonomy): domain Eukaryota; kingdom Metazoa; phylum Arthropoda; class Insecta; order Lepidoptera; family Tortricidae; genus Choristoneura; species Choristoneura fumiferana. The sequence goes on from NC_133473.1 coordinate 21,490,967, forward strand.
TTAGTATAGTTAGTATAGGCAGCCACAGAAGTAGAGGGCGCCCTAGAGAGTGGAGAGTGTCGCTGGAAAAAACTAGAAAAGGAAAGCATGGAGACAACTGGAGAAGGCCTAATATACCGAAAAAGTGGCCTTGACTCATAAGATTAATTAAAAATTTAGGTTGTACTGTGTACAGTTAAGGAAATAAAGGCTTAATTTTATTATAATTATTCATATAGGTAGTTATTTATACTCAGAAGCTGAAAATTAAAAACCAAAATTACAAGAAAACATCATAACACCATTTTCTACACCTAACGTGGCTAAGCTTATTAATAAACCTAATCTAACTCACAGTAAATAATAATCCCAAACTGAACTTATAAGGTTTAATTAATCCCGGGGAACGGGAATGTGTCCCGGGCAATTTATTGCCATAATTTACGAGGAGTCCCGGAAAAAAAGGGAATACAAATACGGCATAATGTGGCCGGATTAACTGGAGGATACTGTCTTAAGCTGAATGCCCATGGAAGATAAGAGCAAAAGTGACGTAAAATTTGATTTAACCAGGCGTTACTTTGCTGAGGTCCATATCAATATTATCAATGAATACAACTTTATCAACAGCTGTTTTCACCGCTTCATTCCCTGTACATAACCATCTCACATAATAAAACCAGCACTGTTTGAAAAACATATTTCAGGAGCCTGAAAACGACGGCAACTTGGGTGAAATTTTGATAAACTAATATGTAATAGAGCATCTTCTGAAGCGGCCTGAATCAGTGTTTCAGCCTGCTGAAAATGCCTCCAAGGTACAGAAAAAAACGATTAAAGTTTAGTTTATCCCACCGCCGTAACACTATAAAAGAACTTGTGAAATTCAGGTTCCATAAAATTAAGGAACAATTGCGACTATAACGTGCGAGCCAAGCGAGCGAAGCGAACGCACTGCAGCAGCGATAGGTGAAGGGCCAGGACATAATTAATTTAGAAAATAATTTGCGTACCAGTGCTGCTTATATTATGTAAGATGGTTATGTACAGGGAACGAAGCGGTAAAAACAGCTGTTGATAAAGCTGTATTCATTAATAATAATTGATATGGACCTCAGCAAAGTAACGCCTGGTTAAATCAAATTTAACGTCATTGTTGCTCTTATCTTCCATGGGCCATTCAGCTTAAGACATGCTCGTCCCAAGTTTCATTTTGTACAACACCTCTACGTGGGAGTCAAACTCGCATTTGACAGGGATACTTCTGTAATTGTCCTGTTAAAAGCTAGCTTTTTCGTGGGAGAAATCACGTATTTTCTCATACTAACCATCGAGAATGAAATTTAAATGGGAACTACGTGTTTTCCAAGACAACTGGATGTTTTAAGAAATATCTACCAATTGAATAGCTCCTTTCAATATCGTTTAGATCGTCTTATAGATATATTTTCGCGCAATGCTTCATCGTTCAGCTTTGGTGGACACGAAGCATGCGTGTAGCGATGTACGGAAGAAACAATTACATGGGTCGGATCGCAGGTCAACTTGGTATAAAAATGGTATTTTAAAAGAGTTGCAAGGCATGTAGATTAGGTGCTCATAATACGCTATAGCAAAGTGAATATTGAGTAGACGTATCTTTCCGTGTTTTTTTTCCACCCTGCAACAAATTAATGGGTTAAAAAGATTTTTAACCCCCGATGCAAAAAAGGGTGTTATAAGTTTGACCGCTATGTGTGTCTGTCTGTCTGTCTGTGGCACCATAGCTCTTTTTTTGAGACATTGAACTTTGAAGTGACAAAGTACGCATTGCGTTTAACGCAGCGTTTGTCGCATAAAACAGCCGAGCGTTTTAGGTAATAGGTATTTAAGGTTCTGTAACCCAGTCCGAAAAAGCGTAACCCTTATAGGATTCTTTATTGCCCGTCCGTCTCTCTGTCAAGACCTTAATTCTTTCTCAAGAAAAACTCTCTTGGAGAAGAGAAAAAAAAACATTTTTTTAACAATATCGAAAATACAAACTGAGATATGGATGCACAGAAAAACCAGAAAAAGAGACCAGCACTGGGAATCGAACCCAGGTCGTCAGCAATCCGTGCTGCGTGCTATAACCCCTACACCACTGCTGGACAGGAATCTAGACACGATTTTTTCCTATGCATACATATCTCAGGTTGCTTATTTCTACTATGCTACTTAAGCAGCAGCACTAGCGACATCTATGTTTCGTCGACAGACGTCACACTCTTTCGGAACTAACCGCTCACCCAGACAAGAGATGTCGCTACTAAGCAATCAAATTATGATTGGTTTTTAGGGATTGGTTGACTCCAACCCGTAAAAGTAACTTTAGAGTTGAAATAAAAAATACAAAAAGATTCCAAAAAACCAATCATACATTTTTTCAAGTCAACGCAATTGAAATGTACTGTCATCACATCAAAAAACGTGTTTTTATACAAATTGCCGAAGCATCTAAACCTATACGGTACTTCCAGAAAGCTGATGACAAAAATTGGGTTAAAGTATATCCGTAGGTAATATTTGACCCTAAAAAGGAATATTTCAAATAATTGAATATCTTGCTAAAATTACAAACCTTGAACAAAAAACACTAAACTCTCCACAGGTGTTTGCAAACTAAATCAAACCGAGCTATTTCCGACTCACCAAAACCGTCATCTTTTTGTGCGCACGATTGCACTAATTAAAAACAGAAGAGCATCGGACATGCGCAAATGAGCGCGTAAGTTAAAATCGTACGGCGCATAACTCATGGGCACTGAGTCACATGTAGATCCAGCAGATTAGCTTGTGTGTCTTGTGTGGACATTCATCAAAAAGGAAGAACTAAAATGATCATTCATTCACACTAAAAAAAAGTTTTGCTAAAAAAAATTAATACAACCTTTTTTCTGACTTAGGTATACTTTTTGATGACTGCACTTATATTGTTATGGAAATTTTGAATTGGTACGAAGTTTCTTATTAATCCGGTCATTAAAAGTTAATGCAATTTAATTAGTAAGACGCCACTTAAACAAACATCGCAAGGTAAAAGTTCGTAAAAATGGTAATTATATTTAAAATGAGAAACGTTTTTCCATGTTAAAGTGTTTATGACATTATCATAAGCTTGATTTTTACTTGGCCTTTGTAAAATTTTTCCTCAATACAATCTATAAATATCTCATGGTAACATATGAACATTCATTCCAATTTTCATTGATAAACGTATAAAATCATCAATAGTTTTGACGTAAGTTTTGTTTTGTACTGTAAGCAATGATAGATCTATGAATGAAACTAAGCGAATGAGTTTATCGGGTGAAAATATTTCTTTCATTCATAAAAGACGCGTGGAAACTTTATTGTTGCCTAGGCTATTTACTTTTCAGCTATTCATCACTAAGTTTTTTCTTTTGGCAAATTCATTTTGCAACTAAAACGACCGTAAATAATACAGATCAATAAGTATACTCGTAGTACCTACTATTATTTTATACTAGTTTTCATAATTTATATTAGAACCTAACTTTAAACGATAAAACTTCTGTACATTTTTTTTGAGTCAGGCGTTAATTTGCAGAAGTCCTTATCAATGAACTATACAATAACTTACCTCAACCGCAACCTTACGGTAGCTACGTCTAAACGTCTGTTTTTTTTATATAAAATAGGCTTACGTTTGGCCTCAATCTCGAAACAGACTTTCCTCTTTATAAGTTACTCAAAAGCCAAATTAGCATTTAAAAAAATCACAACAATAACTGACCCCACACAACCCCTTCATCACCTACTTTTATTTATCTCATACTCCAAAAAAACGTTCTAAAATTAGAACTCACATAAATTTCAACGACAAACTTATCAAAAACTTACCTAGTTACACACGCAATCCAACAACACAAACACTATGACACTAATGTCAATGTCAGCTGTTCATTGAACTGAAACCCGCGGCGCGCCCGCCCTCCGTCGGCTCCAGCCGTACACTGCCGCCCGCCTTCCAAGCAACTTCCCGACTGAAAGTAATTTTCAGCAGTGAAAATTTCACTCATACGTTATCTAGAAGTTTCTGTATAATTATTGTTTGTGACGCATTATCTATGGTAATGTGGCCGCAAGTTCCCGCTTATCGTATTACGATGGCGCTTATTATTGTTTGGAATTTGTTGGGAGTGCCTAATACTCGGGTGTTTCTTGGTAATCTTTACTGGGAACTGCTTACGTGCTCCGCTTGAGAAATATGAGGGTTTTGGTGTTTATTTTTCATATTCTCGTGATTCCTCGCGTACTTTATAAAGAACAAATTAACACTATAACGGCCGAATGTGCTTTATAAAGCACAAATTGTTCATTGAATACATTTCAAGAATGTTGATCGAAATAATATCCAAAATAATAAAGCTGATGTCTAAGTCTTATTTTAAGTACCTATCTGTTAAAAATAGTAAGGACTCAGAATGATATAAAATGCTGACACGTTTTGGATGCGTAACGAAATAAGGTCTAGTTGAGACCACCACTCACTTAATTATTTCTTGTGATTATAGTATCACTAGCTACTGCCCGTCACTCCGAATAACATTTTTTTATCGCTATCCGGTAAAATTCTGTAAAAATTTTCGGGATAGAAAAGTTTTAGAACCTTCCCAGGGTCTCAAACTATCTCCATGTCAAATTTCATCAAAATCCGTCGCCGTGAAGGATTACCAAACATACGCGCACTCACAAACTATCACACACAAACAATAATATATAACAAAAATATATATAATCAAAATATATATAACAAAAAATTGAACCAACTACAAATAACCATGAAAATATTTTTCTGCTAGTCTGAAGTCGGGGTCTCAGCACGAGTCAGCAGGAGTGGACCTATAGTCGTCTACCACGCCTTACTATACGGGTATATATTAAGCTTCAATCACTCCTGCTGGCTCGTGCTGAGGCACCGACTTCAGACTGGTAGAAAATTATTTTCATGGTATTTTGTAGTCGGTTGAATTTTTTGTTAGGTATAAAAAAAACACGCTTTTTAGTGTAAAAGATCTAAATAATATGCAATAGTTTAATGTCAACTGCTCGTCACCTTTTACCAAATATTGCTTTTTCCGATGCAGCGACGTTCATTATAATATTGAGAAAACGCCGTCTAAAGCGCAATCGCAATCAGCGTGGGACCGTTCCTGCAGCGTCGTCCTGTATTCAAGCTGCAGTACCGAGGGTGGACATCTACCTGTCTCGGTTGGACAAGAAGACGACGCCTGAGAAGGTGTTCGAGCACGTCCGCGAGGCAGTAAAGGCCCGGTTACAAGGAGCCCAGCTAGAGCTGTCCATCATCCCGCTCGAGTCTCAAAGGCTCGAGTAACAATTTCAGCTCATTTAGACTCCAAGTGCCTGCCAAGCACCAGCAGATGTTCCTGCGCTTCCGACTTCTGGCCGGAGGGTGTGGTGTTCCGTCGTTTTAGGGTAGCGACGAAGACGACGTTCAAAAATCCCTAGCTTTCTATGTATTTTATGCCTTTTTGTATGTTTAATTTGAATTTTACAGCGCATTGGTGTTTACTGTAATGCTGTAATTTTATGTTGGAATAAATAAAGAAATAAATTGAGGAGTCCTGGTGCTACATCACCCGTTCCATTTCACCATATACATTACAACGAGCTTAAATGGCTTAGCAACTGTGGTAAAGTAATTGAAATTCAACCCGTGAAGTACTTGTTATTGAGTAGTCACTCCGTTGGTCAAACGTGGTCTTCATCATCAGTTGCACTTCACCAAATGATGATTTTCAAGAGCAAAATGCACGAGTTACCACTAAATATGTCGAAATTACCATAGGTGTCCCTACAATATTTCAAAGAGTTCCCTCGATTTCTTTAGGATCCAATCATCAGATCCTGATTTGGTGCTTATGGGACCTAATTGAAAAGCATTCCTAGACGAATGAAAAAAAAACATTATCAAAATCGGTTCATAAATGACGGAGTTCTGAGGTAACAAACATAAAAAATAAATAAATATAAAATATAAAATACAACCGAATGATAACCTCCTCCTTTTTTAAGTCGGTTAAAAATATAATGTTACAAAAGTATTCTTTGTCACGTAAGAAACAACTAATAAACTTTATGAGTTTGCTTGGATAAGTTGTGGCCGGGTTTAACAACCCGGTTATGAGAAATAATTACCACAATTTCCCACTTAATCCATAATCGACGCCGTGATTGCTAAGAACAGATTTACCTATCTCTTATAGTTTCTAATTTCTCCTTCTGACTTATTTGGATTGATCACCGAAAGTTATAGTGTACCAGCTTTTGGCCGGCGGCTTCGCCCGCGTGGAATTCGGTTATCGCGC